>NC_091177.1:16976410-17051410 GCF_040958095.1 Procambarus clarkii
GACGTGTCGTTGTATGGATAGAATAATAATAAAATGAGTAAATGGATGAGGGAAGGGTGGATGAATGGGTGGAATTTTGAGTCAATCGTGGCCCCCCAGGATGCTCACGAGATGTTCCCATTAGTCTGCCGTGCTCAATCGAAATTGGAATCTAGACATCGAATTGGAATTGCAGAGTCTTGTTTCCCATTGTGTTAAATTGGTTCAAAGCTTTTCATAAGAAATGGTAATTAGTGTTTGATGAGTTAATGCGGAGTTTGTCAGTGTCGCTCAGCAATTATATCATGCAAATACCTATCATAATTGCTTGCATTGTTAAGCGCTGTGGTTGCAATTGGTGTGTGTGTGTGTGTACTTACCTTATTGTGCTTGCGGGGGTGGAGCTCTGGCTCTTTGGTCCAGCCTCTCAACTGTCAATCAGCTAATGTACAGGCTCCTGAGCCTACTGGGCTCTATCATATATACATATCTATCTGTGTGTACTCACCTAGTTGTACTTACCAAGTTGTGTTTGTGGGGTTGAGCTTTGGCTCTTTGGTTCCGCCTCTCATCTGTCAATCAACTTGTGTACAGATTCTTGAGTCTGTTGGGCTCTATCATATCTTCATTTGAAACTGTGTATGGAGTCAGCTTCCACCACATCACTGCCTAATGCATTATATTTGTTAACTTCTCTGACACTGAAAAAGTTTTTTCTAATGTCTCTGTTGATCATTCAGGTACTCAGGTTCCACCTGTGTGGGCTTGTGCGGGTACCACCCTTGCTAAGTAGTCTTTCTTTATCTAACCTATCAATTCCCCTGAGAATTTTGTATGTAGTAATCATTTCTACCCTAACTCTTCTGTCTTCCAGCGACATGAGGTTAAATTCATGTATGCTTTACTCGTAACTCATACCTTGTAGTTCTGGGACAAGTCTGGTCTCATACCATTCATCCTTCTCCTACTTCGTCTTGACTAGATACAGACTCCACGGTGGAGCCGCATACTCCAGGATTGGTCTGACATATGTGGTATACGAGGGTCTGAATGATTCCTGACACAAATTTATACATGCTATTCTGATGTTAGGCAGTATGGCATATGCGGCTGATGTGGACTTCAGGAGACAGGTTTGATATGCTTTCTCCTCCTAGTGCCTTCTCTCTCTCTCTCTCTCTCTCTCTCTCTCTCTCTCTCTCTCTCTCTCTCTCTCTCTCTCTCTCTCTCTCTCTCTCTCTCTCTCTCTCTCTCTCTCTTTCTCTCTTTCTCTCTCTCTCTCTCTCTCTCTCTCTCTCTCTCTCTCTCTCTCTCTCTCTCTCTCTCTCTCTCTCTCTCTCTCTCTCTTTCTCTCTTTCTCTCTCTCTCTCTCTCTCTCTCTCTCTCTCTCTCTCTCTCTCTCTCTCTCTCTCTCTCTCTCTCTCTCTCTCTCTCTCTCTCTCTCTCTCTCTCTCTCTTTCTCTCTTTCTCTCTCTCTCTCTCTCTCTCTCTCTCTCTCTCTCTCTCTCTCTCTCTCTCTCTCTCTCTCTCTCTCTCTCTCTCTCTCTTTCTCTCTTTCTCTCTCTCTCTCTCTCTCTCTCTCTCTCTCTCTCTCTCTCTCTCTCTCTCTCTCTCTCTCTCTCTCTCTCTCTCTCTCTCTCTCTCCCTCCCTCCACGTGACTGTTTCTTGGAAGATTTCAACTCCCATTTATTGCCTTGCTTTTGGCCTCCACCTCCTCCCTCCACCTCCTCCCTCCACCTACCTTTATTACTTTACATTCACGTTATTTAAACTTTAGTAGCCATTTGTTGGCCCATTGTTTCAGCTTCACCAGGTTATTCTGTAGCCTCTTGCTGTCTTCCTCTTGAGTTAATCCTTCTCGTGATATTTTGCATTATCAGCAAACATTGATAGGAACGAGTCTATCCCCTCTTGATGACCATTTATATTTCCCAGAAAATGGATAGGACCAAGAACTGAGTCCTGTGGGACTGCACTAGTGACATCTCGTCGCTCTGAGACATCACCCCTCACAGTAACTTCCTGTCTTGTGTGTCTGTCTTAACTCCGTCATCCCCTGAAGAACTTTCTCTGTCACTCCCGTCTGTTTCTCCAACCTGTGCGCTGTAGTCTTCCATGGGTACTGTGGCATAGCTTTACTGGCACTACATAAAATATGCAGTCTGCCTGCCATTCTTGTCTTGTCTAATGTTTACTCCTGGTCATAGTGTCCCCCTCACCCTGGTCCCCCCCGTGGTGTCCCCCCTCCTCCCCACCCGTGGTGTCCCCTCTCCTCCCCACCCGTGGTGTCCCCCTCACCCTGGTCCCCCACCCGTGGTGGGGGACCTTCCTTTCTTCCTTTCCCATCTTCTTTCCTCATTACCTCACAGTCATGTATACAGCGTACAAGTGGGCAGTATATCAGTGTTTTGCACCTTTTAGCAGATCTTTTACATATGTATTATTTTCATAACCTTTCCAGCAACGTTGTATTAGCGGCTTTGCAAGACTGTATCATTTAATGACCCAAATCTGCACCAACAATCCATTGTACCTTCTTGGCTGTGTTTATAATGCAGTCATCGGGAGGAGGAGACCTTCAGGCACACTGCACCTACCATGAAGACATGTTCATCAATACATAAATAAAAATAGAAACATGAAGTGCGGCTCACATCGTTACTTCCAGCCTCTCCTGTATTATCTGTAACACTCTCCACTCTTGTTCTTATATGCATGTTTCCAGCTTGGGCTGGACGGTAGAGCGACGGTCTCGCTTCATGCAGGTCGGCGTTCGATCTTCCGACCGTCGAAGTGATTGGGCCCCATTCCTTCCCCCCTTCCCATCCCAAGTCCTTATCCTGGTCCCTTCCCAGTGCTATATGGTCGTGATGGATTGGCGCTTCTTCCTGATAGTTCCCTCCCCTTCCCTTCCAGTTTCTGAATTTGTTACATCTGTTGTGAAGTGCCAAAACCCATCTGGCAGGTTAGGAATATGCAGTCTACTTTCCCTTCCCATTCTTTGAACTGAACCCATATTGTGGTGTCAATCCACACTCTCCAGTGATATGTAGTTTTTATTATGACCCTTCTCGTCATTTGGCAGAGTATCCCTATTAGGAATTCCAGTCTGAAGTTGACGGCTTCATTTATCCTTTTTCTTGACTAACTAAATCGGCTGTTTTTATATTGTCCCATTGCCTCTCTCTCATCAAGTTCATGCAGTGTATTCCTCATCCTCATCTTCCCCGATATAATATGTGACGGTGTCAAGAGACAGTGGTGCAGTGCTCCCAGGGCGCTGACCTCAGTATATATGATAAGGTCACTCTAATCTGCGTGTCGCTTGCTCTCTGGACCGCAACCTTTACCAACTTTTCAATATTATATAGTAGAGGAGCAGCAGATTAGGGGTCCCTGGTGGCGTAATGGTAACACACTCGCCCTACACCTCGCGACCGATTTGGTCTGGGTTCGAGTTCTGACCAGGGAGGATTGACTGGGTGCCAGTCCTTTACTGTTCACCAAACTCGTCCCTGTTCACCAGGCAGTAATTGGTTCTTCCCTGGTTGTTAACCGGTTGAAGGGACTCTTCCTGGGAGAACAAGTGGGTAAGGGTTGTCGAAAGGAAAATTAAGCCTGGTAACAAAAGTCAGAAGCCGTCTCTTTCTGTACCCACCAGTGCAAAAAAAAGAACAAATATTCTGACTCACGTTTGCAGCTCAATCTACCAGAACTTGCGTTTATTCCATACACTATTTATTTCACCAAGCAGAAAAGTTCATAAATCCTTTGATATTCAAGTGTCCAATTACATGGTTGACGGCTGCAAGCACCACAGAAACGGCGTTTAATCCTCCCAACTTTCTAGGTTTCAACCGTAGGTCATCTCGCTTGCGAGGCGAGTGTGCTAACACCTGCACATCATTTGTACTCATATGTGCATGTGTCGGGGCCTTTGCTGTGTGCACCAGTTTGCTGGTTATTGGCTGGGCTCCTTGCTGAGTTTTTAGATCCCGGGTCCAAGGGCAGAACTCCTTAAGAGTTCTGACAACCCTCCAGGCTCAGCCCTTACGTCTCTCTCAGCTTCTGGAAGACGGGATCCACTAACCCGACTGACTATCATCACCCACACCAAACTAACATGATATAAACCACATGGCATTACACATCATCCTGTATACTAACCATCATCTTGTTGTCCAACACCAGCCAAATACAGCAGACTGTGAAAAGGAAAACAGGACAAATAATCTTTTTTTTTTATCTTTATTTAAAAAAATACAATATAAATTACATATACATAAGTTTTACAAGGTAATTATACATTACAATTCTTAGTGAACAAGTGTTTCAGTAGAACAGAACAAGATCTTTAGAAAAAACTGAATGTTATACTTATTTACCTATAAACGATTTACAAAAATTGGAGAATAAATTTACATTTAAGTACAGGGGAAATTATTACATTTATATATATTTTATATAATTCTCAGTAAACAAATTTTCCATATCATCACCGATCATGAGCCTTAAACCCCAAATGGTATACCTGATCCTGCCTCGCAAGAACTTCAACATTTTGTCTACTGAGTAACCTTCCTGCCGTATTTATCTTAAAGAAGGTTCCGGGAAGGATGGTTACCTCCTCGACCCTTCGCCTGTCCTTCTGTACTCTACCTTCCTACCTTCATGTCCTCCATCAAGACATATTTAGAGAGACGGACGCTTAGGCATACATTGAGCAACCCGTTCTCGCAAATTCGTAAAGTCAATATTGACTTATTAACTACGTGCATAGGTGAGATACTAAACATAATAGATACCCTTAAAAAGATTCATAGAAAACACCAACCTTACCTAACCTTGTTAGTATCTTAAGATAAGCATCTTATTCCTTCGTAATTACAATTATTACTTAACCTATACCTATTATAGGTTAGGTAATAATTGTAATTACGAAGCAATAAGATGCTTATCTTAACATACTAAGTAGGTTAGGTAAGGTCGTGTTTTCTATGAATCTTTTTAAGGGTATCTATTATGTTAAGTATGTCACCTATGCACATATTAAAAAAGTCAATATTGACTTATTAAATTTGCGAGAACGGGTTGAGATTGAGCTATTGAAAAATATATAGGTTTTAGAAAGATATAAGACGAACACAGAAAGATAGAAATTTAGACAAACGCAAACAGAGATTTCAAAAGAGTCATAAGTGCAGTCTAAATATATGTAAATACATTATCCCGACATAAAGAGAACATAAAACAAAGAAAACAATTATGCCTAGAAATAATAGTATCCCAGAAATATATTGACAGATATGACATTCCAACGAAATCCCAAGACGGGATATTAATACCAGCACACTGCCGACCTTATATATCCCCCCCCCCCAGGCCGCATCCCGCGTCCCCTCTGTCCGAACACACTTTAAAATTCCCCTCAAGATGCCCATTATTCCTCCCCTCACATCTGAAAACTTGTGCATATACATATATACATATATATATATATATATATATATATATATATATATATATATATATATATATATATATATATATATATATATATATATATATATATATATGAAAGAGGGAGGTAATAGCATCGTTGGTGGGGAGGCAGGCGGGAATACCATCATTATCATCATGCTCAGGCTACATCCTCTTCGTCTTCGTCATCTTCCTCCATTATCACCATCATCTGAGCATCATCTTCATCATCATTCTTCCCGTCACCGACTATCTTCTCCGTCATCATCCGTCATGTAGAATTTTTTTAGTTTCGGCCATTTTGTGAGTTAGTTTTGAGATCAGCGCTTGTTTAAGGCCAGATTACAGCCTCCTCCGGCCGGAATGGGAATTATATGTCAGTTCGGCCGTGAAAAATTGGCCCCGTCACAGATGATGTGAGTTTGGGTCGGGCGGCTCTCACAGTGAGGGGCGAGCCTCAGTAACTCCCTCCCCAACACCTTATATTCACCCAGAAGGCGATACGTTCACCCAGAGGGAGAGTAGTTCACCCAGAGGGAGAGTATCACCCAGAGGAAGAGTATCACCCAGAGGGAGAGTATCACCCAGAGGAAGAGTATCACCCAGAGGGAGAGTATCACCCAGAGGGAGAGTATCACCCAGAGGGAGAGTATCACCCAGAGGGAGAGTATCACCCAGAGGGAGAGTATCACCCAGAGGAAGAGTATCACCCAGAGGGAGAGTATCACCCAGAGGGAGAGTATCACCCAGAGAGAGAGTAGTTCACCCAGAGGGAGAGTAGTTCACCCAGAGGGAGAGTAGTTCACCCAGAGGGAGAGTATCACCCAGAGGGAGAGTAGTTCACCGAGAGGGAGAGTAGTTCACCCAGAGGTAGAGTATCACCCAGAGGGAGAGTAGTTCACCCAGAGGGAGAGTAGTTCACCCAGAGGGAGAGTATCACCCAGAGGGAGAGTAGTTCACCGAGAGGGAGAGTAGTTCACCCAGAGGGAGAGTATCACCCAGAGGGAGAGTAGTTCACCGAGAGGGAGAGTAGTTCACCCAGAGGGAGAGTATCACCCAGAGGGAGAGTAGTTCACCGAGAGGGAGAGTAGTTCACCCAGAGGGAGAGTATCACCCAGAGGGAGAGTAGTTAACCCTGAGAGAGAGAGAAGTTCACCGTGAGGGCAATAAGATCACCCAGAGGGAGAGTAGTTCACCGAGAGGAAGAGAAATAACATCGCAAGAAAGAAACAAAGATCACCAGTGTGTTTGTATTTGGGTCAGCGTAACTCCTCTGCTTTATATATACAGTTAAATAAAGAACATAAGCTATACAAATATGTATACATTGGCGCATGTATGTTCTACACCCACTGAGGACGTCAAACGTCTGACACTGTTCTTCTTTTTTGTCAGTTTGTGTCATAGGACCACGAGAATTACATTTTTGTATATCAAATATATGTAGAAAAATGTACACGTCATTTAGCCCAGAGAAATATGGTTTAGTAAATATTCCAAAGTGACATTCAAAGAGCGAAGGCTTACATTATTTATTTATGTTATGTATATAAGTTCACTTCAAAAGCGATACAGCCACTAACTTTCACACTCAAGTTGACTCGGTCTCAACATATCAAACACAAACAAGGCAAATAATCCCGGGCCTCTCTCCTCCTCCTGCACCTCCTCCTCCGTATTACAATATTGTGGTAGTAGATATTTCAAGTCACAGGCTGGACAACCACATCAATTCAATTCCACACCGGATTATTCCATTCCCAGTATGTACCTTGCCGGTCGCTCCCTTCACTCTGTCTCTACATAAGCAGCACTTTCGAAAACGCCATGCAAATGTTGGATCTGTTGCGCAATCAAAATAATGCCGGTTGGAAACCCAGCACACATATTTCACTGTATTATTGTGTGGCCGACTGTCAGGCTGACCGCACAGAGGAAGGAGATTGAAAATTATTGCTAAACATTTGGTCGCGCCGTTCTCTCAATTCCCAAACGCCCTGCGGTGATAATGGAAATCATGGACGCTCCGGTCTGCTGCGATACATGCTGAATATTCTAGATAACTCTTCTTTATCCCCAGCTGCCAGAGCCCAAGACCACGATTTTGGGCTGATATTCCTCCCCCCTGCACACGTGAAAAGTCCTTCCCCAGCCTTTATTTAAATGCAGGAGGAGGCTATGGATATGAGGCTTTTGGCGGAATCGATGAACAAAGAATGACGAGCAAAAAGCGCGGGTAAAAGAATGCCGTGTTCCGATTGGTCAGTTCTTCTGCGTCCAGTGGTCATCGAGAGCTGATTGGACGAGGCACCCAAGAATAATAATCTGGTAGATTTACTCGCTTGGTGGCGTTCGGAATGGGGGTAGGAAGAAGGGGATATAAATATTTAGTGGCGATGGATATTAGAGGCAAGGAGATTGATAAAGCTGGGACGTTATAAACTATCGGGGAGCCATCGGAAGGACTTAAGAGGGCGGCAGAACGGGAGCAGCAAACTCATCAGCGGCGGCTCATGCATAAAGTGGCGGGAAGAGGGGACCACCAGGACCGCCTCGGCTGCCCACACAATACACGCCACTCGCTCCACCAACCAGTTAGCCCGTACTGCCATGTGCCGAGGAAGACATTTACGCCTACTCCCTCTACGCTCTCGGCCTTAAATGAATTATTCAGCGTCTGTTATTACTCGACATTTTTTTCCGTTTGTGTACGTACTTCGGTTCCTGAATTTCAATGGGGTCATTGCCTAAAGAATTAGAATAAATTCGCAGGGCGGACGGCCTATCTTGACCGCTGGGGCGACGGTGGCTCGGTTTGTTGGTGCTGAAGTTTGTTCTGATGGTCAACTTACATAACATGATTTGTTATTCTCTCGTTGGTTAGTACTGTTTGTGGTGCTACTGTTACTACTGCTTGTGGTGCTACTGTCTGTGGTGCTACTGTTGCTACTGCCTGTGGTGCTACTCTTACTACTGCCTGTGGTGCTACTGTTACTACTGCTTGTGGTGCTACTGTTGCTACTGTTACTACTGCTTGTGGTGCTACTGTCTGTGGTGCTACTGTTGCTACTGCCTGTGGTGCTACTGTTACTACTGCCTGTGGTGCTACTGTTACTACTGCCTGTGGTGCTACTGTTACTACTGCCTGTGGTGCTACTGTTGCTACTGTTACTACTGCCTGTGGTGCTACTGTTACTACTGTCTGTCGTGCTACTGTTGCTACTGCCTGTGGTGCTACTGTTGCTACAGCCTGTGGTGCTACTGTTGCTACTGCCTGTGGTGCTACTGTTACTACTGCCTGTGGTGCTACTGTTACTACTGCCTGTGGTGCTACTGTTGCTACAGCCTATGGTGTTACTGCTGCTACTTACAACTAATAGACCAACGCTAACACAGGGTAACAGGAATGAGATATGGAAGTGGGGAATAAGAGATGGGAGAGAGGAATAAGGAATGGAAGTAAGGAATGTGAGATAGAAGTGTGGACGACATTGGAGAGGCCGGACAACGGAACGCCATGAATTAGCGCGAGAAGCGTCTCCCTTACTGTTGATACTTCCGTCCGTCGTCAGCGCTAATACTCGCTACTCTGTACGCTACTGACACACTGCGCTACACATCTACCCTCGTAGCTACTCACCAACATGAAACACATATGTCCCCCTACTCCCCTTCCGATGTTGCCAAACATACGCACCTACCCACCATCACAGGGCCTATGACAATGGGAGGGACCTAAGATGATGGTAATTTATAACACTTCGATAAAAAATGGCAGAAGGCCCAGACAGGAGTATGATAGAAACAACATTGCAATCATTAATAGACCAGAGAGAGCAACTTCGGTATGCTTGCAGGAATGGCTCCAGATTTTGAATCATGGCTGACTTCAACCATGGGAAGATAGACTGGGAGAATGTGAACCCACATGGAGGTACAGATACATGGAGAGCTAAACTCTTGGACGTGGCAGCAAGAAACTTTCTGTGACAACCTGTCAAGGGACCCACAAGAATGTGAGGCAATGACGAACTAACTAGACTTGACTAGATATTCATCCTAAATATCTAGTGAAGAATATCTAGTCGAATATCTAGTGGAAATATATGCCCCCACGGGAATGAGTGACCGCAGTGAACTGACATTTAAGTATTTGGAGAAGTAGGAATAACCTCTCCAAGGTAGGGACAAGAAAGGAAAAGGCTGGCTTACCGGAATGAGATGACGAAATTCTTAATAAGAATTCCATGGAAAACAAAACTCTTAGAAAAGATTCTGCAAATTATGAATGACTATCTCACCCAGAAGTGCTAGGAAACAGAAGGCAAGTTTATCCCGGTCCTATAGGAGGAAAATGAAAGGCAGCTGAGGAATCCACGGTTCCATCAGGCATGTAAAGAATCAAAGCAATTACGTACAAAAACATGGAAAAACAAGAGTGAAAGAAAAATGGAGAAAATGATAATTAAACTGAGAAAAGGAGAAAAGAAACTGAGAAAAGCGGAAGAACAGATACTGAGAAAAGTGGAAGAACAGATACACAGAGAATGACAAGGACCTGTGTGAAAAACTAAACAAGAGATTCCAAGTCTTCACAATAGCACAAAACATATCCCTGAACTAAAAGAGTTGTCAGCGGTATATCGAGCATTTTTTGAAGAATTTTATACTGTCAGAGATGAGATTAAAAGCAATCTGTTAGAGCTGGACATGAAAAATGCTGTTGGGACTGACCGAATCTCACCATGGATATTAAAGAAGTGTGCAGAAGCACTATGTGCGTCACTCCTTTAAGTGTATGATAGATCACTGGAAACAGGAGACCAACCGTAAAATTGGAAGACAACTAATTTAGTCCCATTATACAAAAAGGGTGACAAGCCAGAGGCATTGAATTACATACCAGTTTCCCAAACTTGTATAATAAGCAAGGTGACCGAGAATATTGTGGGGAGAAAGGTTGTAGAGCATCTAAAGAGAAGGAGCTTTGTAACACACCACCAACATGGGTTCTGGGATGGTAAACTATGCCTCAGAGGTTTAATGGAATTCTATGACCAAGAGACAAAAGTTAGGCAAGATAGCGAAGGATACACTGCATTTTCTTGGACTACAGGTAAACCTTTGGCACAGAACCCCATAAAAGGCTGGTACTTAAGTTGGAAAAAAGAGGGAAAAACAGATAAGGTGCTCAAGTGGATAAAGGAGTATCTAAGGTGCCGAAAACAGCGAATTACTGCAAGAGGGAGACCTTATAGTGGTGAGATGTCACCAGCGGAGTCCCACGGGGCTCTGTATTTGGACCCATCCTGTTTCTGATATATGTAAATGATCTCCCAGAGGATATAGCTTCACTCCTCTCAATGTTTACTGCTGATGTTAAAATTATGAGAAGAATAGAGACAGAGGAAAATAGAAAAAGACTACCAACAAACTGAAAATGGTCCAGCAAATGGATTCTAAAGTTTAACTCGAGTAACTTTAAAGAAACGAAAACAATTAATGAGTGCAGGAGGCTGAACACAAGATACAATCTGTCAGGTGAAATCCTTCAAGAGTCAGGTAGATTGTGATATCGATCCAGGGTTTGATAACACACCGAACTTGTCCTCAGAAGCCCATATCAGCAGCATATGCCAGGTTGGCCAATATAAGAACTGCTTTTAGAAACCTGTGTAAGGAATCATTCAGAGCCTTGTGCACCACATAGGTCAGACCAATCCTAGAGTATGTAGCTCCTTGATGGAATTAAAACACAATTAAACACATGAAAAAGTTAGAAAAGATTTCGAGTTATGCTTCCAGACTATCCCCAGAGTTGAGAGGTATAATTACGATAAAAGGCTACGGAAATTATACCTCATATCCCTTGAAGGCAGAAGAGTTAGGAGAAATGATAACCAACTAAAAAATTCTCGAGGAATTGACAGGATAAATGTAACAAACTATTAACTATTTAGTACGGGTGAAACACAAGCAAAATAGTCACAGATGGAAACTAAGTTCTCAAATGAGCCACAGAGACATAAGAAAGAATTTTTGTCAGTGTCAGAGTAGTTAAAAAATAAAATACATTGGGAAGTACATAAGAATATAACATAAGAATAAAGGTAACTGCAGAAGGATTTTTATCCCATACAAGGCAGCTGCTATTTATATCCACCCAAACTCATTCATATATGTCTAACATACTCTTGAAACAATCAAGGGATCCTACTTCTATTCTGCTACGGGGTAAGATAAGTGATGTGGTGGAGGCAGACTCCATACACAGTTTCAAATGTAGATATGATAGAGCCCAGTAGGCTCAGGAAACTATACCCCAGTTGATTGACAGCTGATAGGCGGGACCAAAGCAACAAGGTGAGCACATGGGGCCTCGTGGCGGAGTTGACAGCGCTCGGGAGTTGTTGCCGTAAGGGCCTGGGTTCGATTTCCGCCCGAGGTCGAAACAAATTGGCAGAGTTTCTTTCACCTGATGTAACTGTTCATCTAGCAGTAAATAGGTACATGTGAGCTAGACAGTTGCTACGGGCGGCTTCCTGGGGATGTGTGTATTCGCGCGTGTATTAGAGAAAAGTATTTGTAAAAGTAGACATAATAGAAGAAAATAGACCGGTTAGAAAGGCGGGGTCCAAGAGCTAATAGCTTGATTCTACAGTCACAAATAGTAAAGATGCACACACACACACAAACTGTGCACCATTCACACGTTTTTAAGGTTCTTCTCCGCTAAAGTAAGAGTGATCTCCCACACACATTCCTCTTACATATTTTTGAGACGCTCACCTGAACTCCCACGTATTTTAGGACCCCATTCCACCTCCACCACTTCCCCCCCTCTCCCACCTCCCTCCCTTCACCTCCCCTCCACCTCCCCCCCCCTCTCACAACCCCTCCCAACAGTGAGTGAGCGCAGGGAGACAGGTGCGGTGGGAAGTTTGAAATATAAGGAGAGAGAGAATATATATACAATTCCCAGTGAGGCTCAGCGATCACAAGGCCGAAGGTCAGGAGAGAAGGACCATTATGTGAGTGTGTGTGTGTGTGTGTGTGTGTGTGTGTGTGTGTGTGTGTGTGTGTGTGTGTGTGTGTGTGTGTGTGTGTGTGTGTGTGTGTGTGTGTGTGGTCAGTCTGCTCTCCCCTCCTTCCCTCCCCTCTTCCTCTCATTCGTCTCCTCACACACCTCCTACCCCCACACAAACCAGAAAGAGAGGAAAAGAGAATAGGAGTGGAGAGGGATGGGACGGGATGAGAAAGGAAGATATGTAGAAAGGTATGAGAGGTGGAGAATGTAAGAGAGGGAGATAAAAGAACAGGTGAGAAGAAATGATGATAGCGTGATGAAGAAGGATAGCGAGAGGGAAAGAAGAGAGAAGTCAAATAATGAGGGTAAGAAAGGGGTCGAAAAAAAGAGGGAAGGGGAGAAATGAACAAGAGAGAACAAAAACAAAGGGGAGCGATAAGAAAGAGTCGAAGGAGAAAAGGCAATAACGACAGTATGAGGGAAGAATAGCATAGTTACTGGAGGCGAGCTTCACTTACACGAGACTGACAGATGCAGCCTCCGGTGTTATACACATCTTTTATGTTAATTGTGTTATTTCCTCTTCTTCTCCTCCTTCTCCTCCTCCTCCTCCTCTTCTTCCTGTACCTCTTTATCTTCCTTCATCATCTTCTCCTGCTACTAATTCTTTTTATTCTTTTCATCTTCCTCTTCTGTTTCTTCTGATCATTATTAACTTTAATAATATTGGATATTTGAATCATTTAGTTATTGAATTAACAAATAACTTGTGATTAAACACTAGATAAGGAAACGTTTTCGCCTCCCGTCACATATAGCGCAATATTCTACAAAGGTTCATATCTCTCATATCACAATACGAGTATTTTCTTAATTTTCCGAGTAGATCTGTTTCTCTTGACCATTGACAATTTGGCTTCAATTTATTGTTATTTTCCCCTGAATAAGACTTTATCTTTGTGATAAAATATTTTATCACATAAGTAATACATGTACTTAATTACATATCCTCCCCTCTTTGGACCTCAGTTCTTGGGCCCTGCCTCTTAGTCGCCGGTCACATATTACAATGGCTCTCGACCCAATCGCATCTGATCACATTTTTCGAACTATGAATGGAGCCTTAACTACCCACTATTTTCAGTTCATTCCACTTGCTACTTACAGTTATACTGAGGAATTGTTTCCTTACATTCCTATGGTTCATATGAATTCCCTCCCATCCCCTGTACCTTGTACCCCGACCCCTGATCATGCTAAACTTTCAGTTTTCGACTAATTTTGCGTCTAGAAATATGCAGGTTTGCTTATCCTCATTTGCTGTATTATTGTTAATTTGCTGTAGATTACCAGCAAGTTCGGTAGTCGTGAATTTCCTTCACTACAGCATTTCTGATGCTTCTTTACAGATTTAATTCTGTCTACATATTTTATTCGGCTTATCCATATTACTCTTACAAGTTCCTTGTAGGTTACATTTGTCAGTGACACTGGCATGTAGCTTAGCGTTTCCAGTCTCTCCTCTTTCTTGTATATTGGTACTACGTGTGTCGTCCTCCAGCTGCTGGACAACTCTCCATTCGCTTTTCTCAACATGCGTGACTGTACTCTGTCTGGTCCCTTGGCTCTTATTCCGTCTAGTACCTCCAGTTACCGCGTCATAACCTTTACTGATACTTCGATACATTAGTCTCTTCTCCGTGGCTACCTACTGTCTTAGCATTGGTAGTGTCCCAGCCTTGTTGTGAATATCCCCTGGATGCAAACACATATTTACTCAGTCATATTATTATCTCTCTCTCTCTCTCTCTCTCTCTCTCTCTCTCTCTCTCTCTCTCTCTCTCTCTCTCTCTCTCTCTCTCTCTCTCTCTCTCTCTCTATCTCTCTATCTCTCTATCTCTCTCTCTCTCTCTCTCTCTCTCTCTCTCTCTCTCTCTCTCTCTCTCTCTCTCTCTCTCTCTCTCTCTCTCTCTCTCTTACTTAGCCTAGTCACTCAGTCAAGAGCTCTCAGTTATGCTCAGTTATTTAGTTATTCTCAGTTATTTTCATCTACTCAGTTATGTTGTCCCGCTCTCCTCCCACGATTTCTTATCCCTGGCCTGGGTGAGGGCCAGGCAACACCTAGCCTGGGTGAGGGCCAGGCAACACCTAGCCTGGGTGAGGGCCAGGCAACACCTAGCCTGGGTGAGGGCCAGGCAACACCTAGCCTGGGTGAGGGCCAGGCAACACCTAGCCTGGGTGAGGGCCAGGCAATACCTAGCCTGGGTGAGGGCCAGGCAACACCTAGCCTGGGTGAGGGCCTGGCAACACCTAGCCTGGGTGAGGGCCAGGCAACACCTAGCCTGGGTGAGAGCCAGGCAACACCTAGCCTGGGTGAGGGCCAGGCAACACCTAGCCTGGGTGAGGGCCAGGCAACACCTAGCCTGGGTGAGGGCCAAGCAACATCTAGCCTGGGTGAGGGCCAGGCAACACCTAGCCTGGGTGAGGGCCAGGCAACACCTAGCCTTCGTGAGGGCCAAGCAACACCTAGCCTGGGTGAGGGCCAGGCAACACCTAGCCTGGGTGAGGGCCAAGCAACACCTAGCCTGGGTGAGGGCCAAGCAACACCTAGCCTGGGTGAGGGCCAAGCAACACCTAGCCTGGGTGAGGGCTAAGCAACACCTAGCCTGGGTGAGGGCCAAGCAACACCTAGCCTGGGTGAGGGCCAAGCAACACCTAGCCTGAGTGAGGGCCAAGCAACACCTAGCCTGGGTGAGGGCCAAGCAACACCTAGCCTGGTTGAGGGCCAGGCGTCGCCATTTACCTGTTCCTTGTGTCATCCCTTACATGTCTGTGTGTTTGCCTAGAAGAAAATACATAAATGTAAAAGATGTATATGTATGTGTGCATGAGTACACATACTATACATATGATTTATATGTATGTATACATATATACATACTATAACATTTAACCAATGTTAAAGCACTATTTATTTTATGTGTAATACCAAATCACACATATGAACCCAAGTTGAGAACACAGGATATATTTATATTCTTCATTTTCAGTCAATAAAAGTTGCTCCATACTCTATTTACTATAAAAAAAAATTATTCGTATTCCCAACCTAAAGTGACGAAAATAGCTTTAAAATAGAAAGAATACTGTGTAATTTACAATTTACTGTTATAAACTTGTATTCGAAACTTAAATATGCAAAAATTATAAACTTTTTCATAAAATTTTGCAGCATGATATATAAGCATAAATTGCATTCATTTGTCCATTATAATATAAAATAATAAACTTTTCATTGAATATTTGTAGCATTTTGCATGGATAAGTAGAGAATAAATTATATATGTTGAACATTGTTAGTACAGCACAAGGTGTCAAAATGCTATTCAAGGAACCTTCAGTACGAGTATAAACACCTTTCATATGGAATTTACCGAGTGATATATACATGGGGTTGGGGGATTTGCATAGCTGTAATGCAATATAGCATGGGTTGACGCGGTTGACCAAGGGATGGGTGGCCAGGCCCGTGTTGCTTATCAATGTCCGGCCGTGAAGCCACACTCGGCCCCGACACTAGGCCCTCACACTTGGCCCGCGACACTCGGCCCCCACACTTTGGCCCCGACACTCGGCCCCCCACACTCGGCCCCGACACTCGGCCCCCGACACTCGGCACCCACATTCGGCCACCACACTCGGCCCCCCACACTCGGCCCCCACACTCGGCCCCGACACTAGGCCCGCGACACTCGGCCCCCGACACTCGGCCCCCACACTCGGCCCCGACACTCGGCTCCCCACACTCGGCCCCGACACTCGGCCCCCGACACTCGGCACCCACATTCGGCCACCACACTCGGCCCCCCCCCCCACTCGGTCCCGACACTCGGCCCCCCACACTCGGCACCGACACTCGGCTCCCCATACTCGGTCCCCCACACTCGGCCCCCACACTCGGCCCCCCCCCCACTCTCGGCCCCCCACACTCGGCACCCACACTCGGCCCCCCACACTCGGTCCTCACACTCGGCACCCACACTCGGTCCCGACACTCGGCCCCCCACACTCGGGCCTTACACTCGGCCCCGACACTCGCTCCCCCCCCCCACTCGGTCCCGACACTCGGCCCCCCACACTCGGCCCCGACACTCGGCCCCCCACACTCGGTCCCGACACTCGGCCCCCCACACTCGGCCCCCCCCACACTCGGCCCCCCACACTCGGCCCCCACACTCGGCCCCATACACTCAGCCCCCCACACTCGGCCCCCCCCCACACTCGGCCCCCCCCCCACACTCGGCCCCCCACTCTCGGCCCCCCACACTCGGCACCCACACTCGACTCCCCATACTCGGCCCCGACACTCGGCCCCCCACACTCGGCACCGACACTCGGCTCCCCATACTCGGTCCCCCACACTCGGCACCCACACTCGCCCCCCCCCCACTCTCGGCCCCCCACACTCGGCCCCCACACTCGGCCCCCACACTCGGCCCCCACACTCGGCCCCCACACTCGCTTCCCCCCCCCCCCCTAGAAGAAGCCAATTGTACAGTACAGTACTGGAAGACAGCTCAACAATGTGCCAAAGACACATTGTTGAGACAATAAAAAAAAACAATAGACATAAAAAAATTAATTATCAAGTTACGTCGCTTTTTTTTTACTACCCACCTCCACACACCCGTTATATCCACATTGGGATATAGCTCACACGCGCGCGCGCATACACACACACACACACACACACACACACACACACACACACACATACACACACACACACACACACACACACACACACACACACACACACACGCACACACTCAAGGCATTGAGCCGTAGGTGTTTTATTGCTCAGCGACAGTCCCCCCTCCCCTCCCCCGCACCCCACACTGAGTACTCACAACTCACACCTTCCGTCCAGCACCAAGCCCCCCCCCCCCCCCCCCCCCCCCCCCCCCCGCCCCTACCCCCACCACTCAGCACCAGCGTGGCTCAGCCCGTGTTAATATGGCCCTTGTGTTTACTCGGGAATCAGCCCGGGCGCCCCCTGCCTCAAGCATCATGCAGGAACTCCCCATCCTTCGGGACCTTGCCAGTCTCTTCTTCCTTCGTCCGCCAGATTGACCGTAAAGAAATGTTTATCTATATAGATCCTTCTCGTAAATTGTGTTGCTGAGTCAATGTGTTACTTGCTGTTTGGAGAGCAAATGGTGGTGAGGTGTGGTAGTAGTAGTAGGGTCCAGGTTCGACCCTCACACTGGGGGAGTCTATTCTAGTCGGTATTTTGTGTTTATATCTTGGTTACGGAGGGACAAATTAGCTCCTGAGTCGACGATAGAGGTTTAATTATAGCGCGGGCCCCGTATAATTCATCACGCGACTATAATCGGCGGGACGTTTAGCAAAAATCGCCATTAATTGTTACAAATGAGGGAGCCCCTCTGGAAATGGGGATTAGGTTAGCGCTGTGGCCGAGAAGTATATGTGTATAAGGAGCTTGTGAATGAGTACATGACCTGCCTCAGCCTGCTTCACCAGCGTATGAATGAGTAAATGACCTGCCTCAGCCTGCTTCACCAGCGTGTGAATGAGTACATGACCTGCCTCAGCCTGCTTCACCAGCGTGTGAATGAGTAAATGACCTGCCTCAGCCTGCTTCACCAGCGTGTGAATGAGTAAATGACCTGCCTCAGCCTGCTTCACCAGCATGTGAATGAGTAAATGACCTGCCTCAGCCTGCTTCACCAGTGTGTGAATGAGTAAATGACCTGCCTCAGCCTGCTTCACCAGCGTGTGAATAAGTAAATGACCTGCCTCAGCCTGCTTCACCAGCGTGTTAATGAGTAAATGACCTGCCTCAGCCTGCTTCACCAGTGTGTGAATGAGTAAATGACCTGCCTCAGCCTGCTTCATCAGCGTGTGAATGAGTACATGACCTGTCTCAGCCTGCTTCACCAGTGTGTGAATGAGTAAATGACCTGCCTCAGCCTGCTTCATCAGCGTGTGAATGAGTACATGACCTGTCTCAGCCTGCTTCACCAGTGTGTGAATGAGTAAATGACCTGCCTCAGCCTGCTTCACCAGCGTGTGAATGAGTAAATGACCTGCCTCAGCCTGCTTCATCAGCGTGTGAATGAGTACATGACCTGCTTCAGCCTGCTTCGCCAGGGTCCCCACGAACCCTCCCGTCTCCTGCGGAGCTGCTTCGTGGCCTACAGCAGCCTGCTTCGTCAGGCCCGGCGACCTTCCCCTCTCTCTCGAGCAGGGTTGCCACCATCGCTCAGTTGTAATTCCTCTTCTGAGGGATCATTGGCTATTACTGAGTGGCAGTGAGGGTCCTCGAAGGTGGAGGAGTGAGAGGCAGGAGGTGTACACACCTGCCTGCGGCGCTCTCACTCACTGGCCCCTTCTCTTACCTCAACACCATTCCCCAAGTTCTGCTTCTGGCTAATTTTGGAAAAAGGTACCGATAGCCTGAATGAGTGTTTGTGTTGTGTGTGTGGTTTTATGCGTGCGTGTGTGTCTTTGTGCTGTGTGTGTGTGTGTTTTGGGTGCGTGCATGTACTCACCTAGTTGTACTCAACTAGTTGTGCTTGCGTTTTTTTTTTTTAATTCACCTTTTTCGTATTCCTCTTGAATGCGTAATCTCGCACCCAGAACAACACGCTTCCAGTTACTCCAACTATTTTCTTAACTGTATATGCGAACCTCTTGAATTTCTTTCTGGTGGTCCAAGAAAATGTCGTGATCCTATTACTCTCCTAATATTTCTATTATGTTGTCACAGAACTCGATTTTTGCCAGAGCTTCAGTTGCGTTCTTTAGCATCCATGGGAAGTTCTCCCAACTGCGTCCAGTCATTTACCATTGGTGTAACGGGGGTGGGGGAAATAGCTCTATCTTGTCCATTATTCCACCCTCCAGTTAACTAACGAGGCCGGGGGAAACAGCTCTCTCTAGTCCGTTATCCCGTCCCCAGTTAGCTAACTATTCTAGAGCACCTCCAGAGTTCCTAAGGCAACCTCTCTCGTTCAACACCTTGTAACCTAGGTATTTGACTACCCAACCCGTTCTCGCAAATTCGTAAAGTCAATATTGACTTATTAACTACGTGCATAGGTGATATACTTAACATAATAGATACCCCTAAAAAGATTCATAGAAAACACCGACCTTACCTAACCTTGTTAGTATCCTAAGATAAGCATCTTATTGCTTCGTAATTACAATTATTACTTAACCTATACCTATTATAGGTTAGGTAATAATTGTAATTACGAAGCTATAAGATGCTTATCTTAACATACTAAGTAGGTTAGGTAAGGTCGGTGTTTTCTATGAATCTTTTTAAGGGTATCTATTATGTTAAGTATGTCACCTATGCACATATTTAATAAGTCAATATTGACTTATTAAATTTGCGAGAACGGGTTGGACTACCTAGGTGCTAAGACTGCAAGGCGCCGTAACTTGGTCAGTTACCCGAAACTCTAGAGAGAACTCTAGAATACAGAATCATTGCCACAAACGTATAAGAGAAAACGAAAGGAAAGAAATGAATAGTGAAGTAATTAGTGAGGGTTTGGGGTGAGAGGCAGAGAGGTGG
Organism: Procambarus clarkii; assembly: GCF_040958095.1. Classification (NCBI taxonomy): domain Eukaryota; kingdom Metazoa; phylum Arthropoda; class Malacostraca; order Decapoda; family Cambaridae; genus Procambarus; species Procambarus clarkii. The sequence goes on from NC_091177.1 coordinate 16,996,514, forward strand.
GAGGAGCGAGGAGGGTAATTAGTTGAAAGTGAGAGTTTAGAGAGGGGTGGAGGGAGAGGTGTAGATAGGTAGAAGTAGAAGAGTAGATAGTAGAAGTAGAAGAGTAGATAGTAGAAGACGAAATGCTGCCACCATCCATTCTAGACCATTACATACAAGACAAGGAATGGAACTTGTCTGTATCACCAATATTCTCTAAAGATGTTATTACCATGTATCAACTCCAAACATAGGGGACACAGTTAAAGGCCATTTAAATAATAAATTCAATTATATTTCATATACTAAGTATCATAATTTAAGCAATGTTCAAGATCTATATATGTAAAGTGAGTCATCCTCCAAGAATCTGAGAACACTACAACTGACTGCCCCTGATCATCACACAACACTTGTAAAACACGACCAAGTCACCTTACTGCTCAACTCACCAAGTGTCTCTGCCTATAGCTGGATAGAGGGGGGGGGGTCTGTAGCTTGACAGAGACTGTCTCGCCCTGCCGGCCGACAGCCTCCCTGCTAGGGACGGCTTCTCTGCTCTGCTGGCTCGTCTGCTGTTCTTCTCTTAATGCTCCCGAATCGATAGTTCTCCGAGTATTTATTGGGGAACCTAGTAGCTAACTCCGCCCACAAGTAGATAGCCTCCGGCTTTCTACCAAGCCACTCCTTAAACGTCGGCAAGTTTGAAGGCTACCAGGCTCCAATTATAAGATTAGTAGAAGTAAGGTGAAATTCGCATGATCTGACCTCAGGTCACTTGGGGTCATTAACGCTTTGAGGTGTGAGATCTCAGGCCGACAACCTGGCGCCTTTCCAAATCCCTGTCTGTGACTCATGTACTATATATATTTTAAATAAACTAAACCAAACACTTTTACAGTGTTACATTGGTAGGTGCAAAGGTTTTATTTCGAATACTTCCGGAAAGCTTTTGTTTAGTACCTCACATGTTTCCATGTCATTTTCTGTTAGACCCCTTCCTACTCACTGTTCTTGTCTTATTACTCATTAACATATATTTTCATTTTCATGTAGTTTATAACTACATCATACGGAACCTATATATAATATAACTACATACGTAATATATAATATATATATATGTAATATATACGTATTATATAGTATAACTACATACGGAACCTAATATAACTACATCGGAACCTCAGGACTACGAATCCGAAGCGCTGTCCAATCAGCTGTCAGGCGCCCTGACAGCTGATTGGACAGCGCTTCGGATTCGTAGTCCTGAGGTTCCGGGTTCAATCCCCGGTGGAGGCGGAGACAAATGGGCAAAAAGTTTCTTTCACCCTAATTCCCATGTTACATAGCAGTAAATAGGTACCTGGGAGTTAGACAGCTGCTAAAGGCTGCTTCCTGGGGTGTGTGTAACAAAAAGGAGGCCTGGTCAAGGACCGAGCCGCGGGGACGCTAAGCCCCGAAATCATCTCAAGATAACCTCAAGATATAATAATATCTTGCCCCTTGATTATCATTATGTAAAGAATATATCATTCTTTTGTTGTTTCTCAGTATTTATTATTATTATTATTATTATTATTATTAAATATTCATTCTTCTTTCGGTTGCAATGTTTTTTCCTACGTGCTGTTCTCTACCTCTGCCAGGCTGCTCTGCTGCTCATGTTAGCTTAAAAAACACAGTCCGTCTAACCACTGACGGGCGCTGTTCTTGGCTCTGTTGTCACTTTCTAATGGAATGGTTCCATTTTCCGCGTCTTTACATATCATTCTCCTCCTACTCCATCATATTATATAGAGATATGAGTTTTCTCAACCACTCCATTCCTTAAAAAGTAACGGAATGAGTCCTCTTGTGCCACCAGTATCAGTACCACACACACACACACACCGTGTTATATATATATATATATATAATATATATATATATATATATATATATATATATATATATATATATATATATATATATATATATATATATATATAAAAGTTTGTGAGGGTACCACCTCTGGTGCCAATGTGGGGACCCATAGCCTCGGAGAAGAAAATAAAAAAGTATTCAGAGGAGACCTTGTGGTTTCTCACTGAACACTAATATTATCTTCTCCTACCACCCCCATTCTTTTGTATTTACACATATATATTTACTTTATTTGAACTTTGTTACAATATATATATATATATATATATATATATATATATATATATATATATATATATATATATATATATATATATATATATATATATATATATATATATTTGCAAACAAGCTTGAATGGTCCCCAACCATAAATGCAACTGAAAACTCCACACACCAGAAGGATTCGAACCCAGACAGCCAGGAGCACTATGCACCATGGCGTACCGGGTTCTTTAACCACTCGATTAACCATGACTTTACAAAAGACATTGGTAGCCGAGGCTATTTCCCCAACATATTACTGTATAATATAATATGTATATTAAACAGTAGTATGTAATTTATGCTTTATTATACAGTAGCCAGACTTAGTATTATACTTAATTCGATGATTGTGAGATTATTAAAGGGGCATTTATGCTTTGTATATTTGAATATGTTTTTTTTTCATTCCGCCTTCAACACAGTTTGGAGAAGAAAGGAGATCTCTTAAGCGTAACGATGCAGATTCCCTATAAACTGTAGTAAACTATATATTTATAGCCACAGAACTTGAGCTAATGCCTAAATTTCACCATTCCTTAGCGATAACATAAATTAATTAATAACCTAATGCAAGGGTTGATAACCGTCTTACGACTACAGACCCCACTGGAGCACCCAATATGGCTCCATACCCACTTTGACAGACTGCGGATATCCCCATCATGACGATGAAATCATCGTCATCCCAAGCGTTATTCGGTACCAGTATGACCTCCAGTACCAGTATGTCATTAGGTTGGCTTTTGACATACTGGCTTTCAGTTATTATGTTCCAAGCCGAGACAATATTTATGCCAATGGCATATTTATGCACATATGAGTGGCTAGGAACAGAATAACAGAAACACAAAATCAAAGGCATTATATTATATATATTTATAGTTATTTCTCATCTAACAAGTTTTATTTATTCAGAGATCGATTCCCATACCCCCTTGACTTAAGAACCTCTTGACTTAAGGTAAGCCGCACTAGTAGACAAAGACTTTTCAACGCTATTCTCCACGCGTAACACACTTGAACTCTGTGTTTCAAGAAAACAGAAATATCTTATCCCAGCTCAACGAGGGTATTCTCCTCTTACTATTCTTTACATGCAGCAGGAATGAGAATATGCGGCCAGATTCTGCCGTAAGCATCATACTCTCCCTCCATACACCTCATCCTTACAAATAAACCAACACCATAACTCTAAACCTAATCGCTGGACAATGGCATATTTATGCGAATTTTGTCAGTGCGGACCTCCATGTGACGGAGAGAATGGCGCCATAACTGTCCCCCTGGCGGCCATTGGCGAAGTTACTGGGCAGGGCGGTGGCCATCTTAGGATTACTGACCCAACTCGCTTTATTACACGCCTCGTTCCGCCAGCAGTGATGACCTGCTGATGTTTTTATAATGTCGTTGGCTTTTCTAGGAAGGAGCAAGTGAGATGTGAGTGTGGATGTTTCCACCCAGTTGACTATTCAGTATGCACTCCCTGCTGGACCCAGAGAGCGCGTGGGCACACATGACGCCCGCGCGCGCGCGCGCACACACACACACACACACACACACACACACACACACACACACACACACACGTGTTTGTGTGTTATACATACAAGATTCTCAGAGGAATTGATAGGGTAGATAAAGACAGACTTTTTAACACAAGAGGCACACGCATCAGGGAACACAGGTAGAAATTGAGTGCCCAAATGAGCCACAGAGACGTTAGAAAGAATTTTTTCAGTGTCAGAGTGGTTGACAAATGGAACGCATTAGGAAATGATGTGGTGGAAGCTGACTCCATACACAGCTTTAAAGTGTAGATATGATAGAGCACAGTAGGCTCAGGAACCTATACATTAGTTGAGTGACTGTTGAGAGGCGGGACCACAGAGCCAGAGCTCAACCCCCGCAAGCACAACTAGGTAAGTACACACACACACGACCCCTTCAGGAACCAGACAGTTCCTGTGTGTGTGTGTGTGTGTGTACTTACCTATCTCACAAATAGGTGAGTACATCCTAGGCCTATCTCACACGCACACAGGAACTATCTGGTTCCTATGGGGCCTGGTTGCTGAGCGGTCAGCGCGCAGTATTCGTAATTCTGTGGCCCGGGTTCGATTCCCGGACCAGGCAGAAACAAATGGGCAACGTTTCTTTCACCCTGATGCCCCTTTGTTACCTAGCAGTAAATAGGAACCTGGGAGTTAGACAGCTGTTACGGAGCTGCTTCCTGGATGTGTGTGTGTGTGGGAAAAAAATTTAGTTAGTTAGTAATAGTTGATTGACAGTTGAGAGGCGGGCCGAAAGAGCAAAGCTCAACCCCCGCAAGCACAACTAGGCGAATACACAATGCGTTAGGCAGTGATGTGGTGGAGGCTGACTCCATACACTGTTTCAAATGTAGATATGATAGAGCCCAGTAGGCTCAGGAACTTGAACACCAGTTGATTGACAGTTGAGAGGCGAGACCAAAGAGATGAAACTCAACTCCTCAAGCACAACTGGGTGAGCACAACTAGGTGAGTACACTCACACACATACTATAAAAGCAGCAAAGGCATGCTACAAAATGGCTTCCGGATCTGAAAAACAGAATTACGAGGAGAGGCAAGAGACGTTAAACAAACCAAAACTAGAAGATAGTAGAAAAAGAAGTGATATGATCACAACTTACAAAATAATAACAGGAATCGACTAAATTGACAAAGAGGAATTCCTGAAGCCAACAGCACAAGAGGTCACAGATTCAAGCTAAGGAAACAAAGGTGCCAACATAGCGGTAGACGGTTGGAACAAGCTAAGTGAGAATGTGGTGGAGGCCAAAACCGTCAGTAGTTTCAAAGCGTTATACGACAAGGTGATCAGGGGATTGAAGAATGGGGCGAGGACGGAGAAAACCTGAGCTGGGAACTGGAGACGAGACTGTGGAGTGAACAACATATCGGTGTCCCATCCACCGTGGATTAGAACTTGCATCTATTACTGTACAGTTGAGTGGTGAGTTCTTGGTGTAGGCAGTATTCTCGCAGGGCCTTGGTTCGCGAGCACCTAGTTGAGGTTGGGTGGTTGGCCTGGTATGTCTTCGTTCATGGTGTTCACGGTCTTATGTCTTCAGGGAGCCGGTCGGCCGAGCGGACAGCACACTGTACTTGTGATCCTGTTGTCCCGGGTTCGATCCCGGGCGCCGGCGAGAAAACAATGGGCAGAGTTTCTTTCACCCTATGCCCCTGTTACCTTGCAGTAAAATAAGTACCTGGGTGTTAGTCAGCTGTCACGGGCTGCTTCCTGAGGGTGGAGGCCTGATCGAGGACCGGGCCGCGGGGAGGACACTAAAAAGCCCCGAAATCATCTCAAGATAACCTCAAGAAGATAAGATGGTGTCTTAGTCATGAGACATCATTCCTCTTTCTTCTAACTCCTTTCTTCTAACGTGACATATTCGTCTTCACTGTCTTGCACGTTGACTTGATTGTCGTCGTCACGGCGGCGCTGTTACTAGTGTAAGCCTGACCAGGTTCGTCATTTCACGCCTTTTCTAAGTAACTAAAAACCAGGCATAATATAATTAGCGTCTTGTTATAACCCTTGAAGCCTAGGAATGGTTCTTTTGCTTGCAGTAATCAAAATATAATAAATTCGGCCTTGCCTTAAAGTTTGTCTAGGGTGTAAAAAACGACACTGCTTAACATGTAAAACAATATACTGTACTTAAGAGTAACAAGACATATCAACAGATAAAATGGTAAAAATATAAAAAGCCAGAATTATCCTTCAGCATGCAATAATATCATAAATCATTTAATGAGCACAGACAATATCTTAAACACATGAATGAATAAATGGGGAAGCACAAAATAGTCTTACCAAGAGAATTAACTATGTATTAAGCAAAATAAACAATATACACCGACTTAACTCCAATACATGTCTCCTCTCATCAAGCTCACCCACACGACTAGCTAGCCTCCCGCCAGCATGGCAGGCGTCCTACCAAAAGAACAACTTAGCATCCACATGAACTCTCTTGAAAACTCTACTAACAAAGTGTAGTACAAAAGAACAATATAATCAGTAATCTTAAGAGTATATAATACTGTTACTGTAATCACAAAAATTAATTACAATCAATAACAGGAAATAATCAAAGGTTGAAATATTAACGCTAGCTTGACCACAGGCCGCACACCGGACACATCCAAATATGATCATCCCCCCCCTTCCCCTCCCCGGAGAAGCCACCACTCCCTCCTACAAGAAATAACTTGCACAAGCCTATCAAAATTAATGCAACTCAGGCACACTACAGCATGCTACAATATAAATCATACAATATTAACTGGAACACAAATGGATACCATACTAATAATAGTACTGAACAGGGAAAGGATTAAATGCTATACATAGTTATCATGAATAATGGTAGAATCAATCATAGATTCGTAACAGCGTCGACATATACACAATACACATGTTGTTACTACAGGTGTTGTTACTACAAGTGTTGTTATATTTTTCCTGAAGCACAATATCAAAAATATTTTACTTCTAGGTAAATATTTTTGTGTTATAGGTAGTTTTTGCTCCCAAACACGGAATTGGGCACAACTGGGCGAAAATCTGCATGATAATGCACAGGTTATGAGGCTAAGTAGACGAGACACAAGGGAGCACGAAAGAGACTATGCGGCCAGGTTCGTGTGAAGGCTCAGCGTGAACAAGTGTGTGTTGAGCGACAGCAACTACAAACTGCAGCGGTCAGACAGTGCAATTAGAGGTACGGCACGAGACACTGGCTCTATTTAGAGATTCCCGCAAGAGGTTGGTTCTATTTTGTGATCGAAACAGAGGGACTGACTATGTTGAAGTCTGACATGAGGCGCTATTCAAAGATCGAGCCAAGGGCACTGGCTTTATTTTCTCGTTTCGTTCAAGGCACTGGCTCTATTTTAAGGGTCAACACCATGTACTAGTTCCATTTGTAGGTCAAGCAAGCCGCACTGGCTCTATTTGGAAGTCCGGCACGAGAAAGTGGCTCAATTTTGTGATCGTGTGTGCCAACAGCCTGTCCCCCTCTCTGGTCCTCCAGCACACCCCTTAATGAGTACACAACCAATTGATTGATGGTTGAGAGGCGGGACCAAAGAGCCAATGCTCAATCCCCGCAACCACAACTAGGTGAGTACACACTGTTAATTGCAACAATTAAAATATATACAATTAATATAATAATAATAATAATAATAATAATAATAATAATAATAATTATTATTATTATTATTATTATTATTATTTTATTATTATTATTATTATTATTATTATTTTTATTATTATTATTATTATCATTATTATTATTTTATAATAATAATACTATTACATTTATAGAATATGTATTAAAACTTTAGTTCCATGATATATGGTATATCACACTAAAGCTGGTCCATATATGGTATATCACACTAAAGCTGGTCCATATATGGTATATCACACTACAGCTGGTCCATATATGGTATATCACACTACAGCTGATCCATATATGGTATATCACACTACAGCTGCTCCATACATGGTATATCACACTACAGCTGCTCCATATATGGTATATCACACTACAGCTGCTCCATATATGGTATATCACACTACAGCTGCTCCATATATGGTATATCACGATACAGCTGGTCCATACATGGTATATCACACTACAGCTGCTCCATATATGGTATATCACACTACAGCTGCTCCATATATGGTATATCACACTACAGCTGCTCCATATATGGTATATCACGATACAGCTGGTCCATACATGGTATATCACACTACAGCTGCTCCATATATGGTATATCACACTACAGCTGCTCCATATATGGTATATCACACTACAGCTGCTCCATATATGGTATATCACGATACAGCTGGTCCATACATGGTATATCACACTACAGCTGCTCCATATATGGTATATCACACTACAGCTGCTCCATATATGGTATATCACACTACAGCTGCTCCATATATGGTATATCACGATACAGCTGGTCCATACATGGTATATCACACTACAGCTGATCCATATATGGTATATCACACTACAGCTGCTCCATACATGGTATATCACACTACAGCTGCTCCATATATGGTATATCACACTACAGCTGCTCCGTACATGGTATATCACACTACAGCTGCTCCATATATGGTATATCACGATACAGCTGGTCCATATATGATATATCACACTACAGCTGCTCCAGATCACGAGAGAACTGCTACTCAAAGTTCTTTAATCGTCGTTTATTCGTTTTTGTGTTCAAAGTTGGTCGCCTGCTCTTACTGTTGCTCTTGCTACCTCGTAAGAGTTCCACAACCCCGGCTGTCCCCTCCCCCACCTCGTAAGAGTTCCACAACCCCGGCTGCACCTCCCCCACCTCGTAAGTGTTCCACAACCCCGGCTGCACCTCCCCCACCTCGTAAGAGTTCCACAACCCCGGCTGCACCTCCCCCACCTCGTAAGAGTTCCACAACCCCGGCTGCACCTCCCCCACCTCGTAAGTGTTCCACAACCCCGGCTGCCACCTCCCCCACCTCGTAAGAGTTCCACAACCCCGGCTGCTCCCTCCCCCACCTCGTAAGTGTTCCACAACCCCGGCTGCCCCCTCCCCCACCTCGTAAGTGTTCCACAACCCCGGCTGCTCCCTCCCCCACCTCGTAAGTGTTCCACAACCCCGGCTGCTCCCTCCCCCACCTCGTAAGTGTTCCACAACCCCGGCTGCCACCTCCCCCACCTCGTAAGAGTTCCACAACCCCGGCTGCTCCCTCCCCCACCTCGTAAGTGTTCCACAACCCCGGCTGCCCCCTCCCCCACCTCGTAAGTGTTCCACAACCCCGGCTGCTCCCTCCCCCACCTCGTAAGAGTTCCACAACCCCGGCTGCCCCCTCCCCCACCTCGTAAGAGTTCCACAACCCCGGCTGCACCTCCCCACCGCTGGAATATGCAAAGTCTCAGCCGGTCACACGCTAGCTTGCCCGTCTCCTCATAATTGGTTGAGAAACCTTGAAGAGCCTCGTTAATTACTCCCAAGAGACAAATGGTTGTCTGCTACCATACCTCAAGTGTTGGCGGGGCTCCCCTCCCGCATTTGTATAGTCACTCTCCCACGTTGTTGATGAGTGCCTGAGAAATGAACTTGAGAACAGCAATAGGAGCAGCAGCAGCAGCAGCAGCAGCAGCGCTGAGAGATGGCTTCCGCCTTCTCCCACGCGGTGTGTGAGGCTTAGGTCTCTGTGTAATGGGACTGTGGGTCCGGACTGGGGCTCTTGTAGCTGTAACATCTGTTTCAAGAGCCCTGGAAGCGGTTTGATGATCCCGTGAAATCTTTGCTGGGTGAGACATTTGTGTGCAGTTTCTGTAGTGACTCTTGTTACCGGGTGCTGTACAGAGGGCAGCCCCGGATGAAAGACAAAGGTGTCAGTTTCATGCGGAGAGATAATGTCGCTCACATCTAAGAGACTCCTGTCATGCTGGCTCGCTTGAGGTAGACCTATTATGTTCGGCCATCTCTCTCTTGGTGTTTACATACCTTTTTATCGTTGTTAAGGTTCTCACTTAATTGTGCTCTAATTCATCATCATTAATTGACTTATAGACTTGATATATCTTGGTTATTTGGTTCAGCTGTATTAGTTTGCGCTGCTTTAATTTAATCTCTCTCTCTCTCTCTCTCTCTCTCTCTCTCTCTCTCTCTCTCTCTCTCTCTCTCTCTCTCTCTCTCTCTCTCTCTCTCTCTCTCTCTCTCTCTCTCTCTCTCTCTCTCTCTCTCTCTCTCTCTCTCTCTCTCTCTCTCTCTCTCTCTCTCCCTTTGCTGAAACATTCTTCTCAGAGTTGTCATTCAATCACTATTTTACCCAGCTGAACTTCTTTATCCCTCATTAACTTTCTTTCCCTGCCCAACAAACTCAGCCAAGACCTCCCAAAGACACTTTCCCCTCGGCGCCTCCCTCTCTTACTCCCCTCTCTCACCTTCCCACAGTCGTAATCACAAATTTTCTTCTCAAGGCTTTTCTTCTTCAGACCTTCGTTTTCCTTCTTCACCGTTTCTCTCCCCGCATACTTTCTTCTATCCCTTGGTCTCCTACGCTTCCACTCTCCCCCTATCCCTTATCGCCCCCATGCCAATTATCCACCCCGCCCCCTCTCCCCCACCACTCCTATCCCCCTGCCCCCCACACACACATGCCAGCCCCCTTGGGCAGTAATATGGGATTGCTTTTACAGTGTTGTGTAATGGCTTGTGTCCACTTTAATGCCGATGCACATTTTCTAGCGCCCTATCACGGCCCTCTGGGGAGCCGGAATGCAAAGACAGACGTAAGGAGGAGAGCTTTTTATGGGCGGCGGCGGATTACTGGGGTGCATGTCGTGGTCCAGTGGCTGGCAGGCCTGGTCACCCCCTACCCACCACTCCTTCCTCCTCCTCTTCAGCCTCTATCTATACTCTACCTATTCCTCTTCCTCCTCTACAGGTTTCTCTTCGTCGGTCTCTTTCTTATCTTCTCCTCCTCCTCCTCCACCTCCTTCTCTCCCTCCTACCATTTTTTTCATTTTCATTTATTTATATTACTTATGCGATCTAATGTCCTCCGGGTTCCTCCTCTTCTCTCTCTCTTTCTCTCTCTCTCTCTCTCTCTCTCTCTCTCTCTCTCTCTCTCTCTCTCTCTCTCTCTCTCTCTCTCTCTCTCTCTCTCTCTCTCTCTCTCTCTCTCTCTCTCTCTCTCTCTCTCTCTCTCTCTCTCTCTCTCTCTCTCTCTCTCTCTCTCTCTCTCCCCCCCCGCTCTCTTTTCTTCTATCCCTCCCACTCTTCCACCGTTCCTCCCACTTGCAACTCCTTCCCAACCAGCCCATGCCTCTCACACTCCCTCCCATTTCTCTTTCCATCACGCCCCTATATATATTAAAGCCTCTTTCCCGTCCTTCTCTTCCCTCCCTCCACCCTCCTTCTCTTCCCTCCCTCCACCCTCCCTTCATCACCTTAGTAAGGTGTCTCAATAAAGACATTCGACTCTAACAGTTCTAGTTGAGTATTGATTATTTAACCATTTAATTTTCAATTAATTTCTTTATTATGCACCCCATACCCATCCCGTGGGTGGTGGTGGAAAGGGTTACAGAGGCACATAATAAGTTCAGGAACTGAACCCCACAGTTCGTTCAGCTAAGCAAGTGACAATCTGGGGAAGTTAGGTACACAATTGTTAATATTTCATACACATGTACATATATATACATATATGTATATTAGTATATTTTGGTAGCAGTCTTTCCTGTAGACATATATTATTAAATATGACCGAAAAAGTAAGATTAATAATTCTAACACGAATTTTCTCAATCTTTCGTACATTTCTTTTCACTGTTGGAGGTAATTCAAAAATCAATTCTCCAAAAATAAAAATAAATTTTGGAGAATTGATTTTTGAATTACCTCCAACAGTGAAAAGAAATGTACGAAAGATTGAGAAAATTCGTGTTAGAATTATTATTCTTACTTTTTCGGTCATATTTAATAATATATATATGTATATACATACATGTACACAAATACATATATATAATAATATTTTTATATCACAAGTATTTCCACAAGAGGCTCACAAGAGTCTCTTGTGGAAATACCCTCTGTCATACTCTTGTGAGTATGACAGAGGGTTCGTGTGAGCCTCTGTCATACTCACCAGGTGTTGAGTGATCTGAGTGATGACTATCCATATATCAGGAGCCACATCTCGTTCGTGTGATCCATTTTCGGTGTGTATTTTTATTGGTTATTTTCTTATTCTTTTGGCTGTTCTTCATCCCTTCCTTTTTTCTCATTTTTTACTGTTTTAATTTATTTTTATTTGTTGGTTTTTAATTGATAACACTGTAACTTATATACCACTGTATATCGTAGTTTGGAGATGAAATGCGTTGAAGACATTGAAAATCATGGCCAGTGATGCTCATTATCTGAAAAGAATAGAATTATCTATTATAAATATCTGAGATAATTATCTCATTATCTGAAAGTGTCACAAACGGGATGAACATATCAGACAGCTTGACAGGAGCGTCACGTATGAGGGCCAAATAGCTATATGAAATATTAACTTTAAGACTGCAGGTGACTTAGATGACAAGACCAGCGGATATCCAAGATTACAGTTAGCTGAGAGCCTGATTAGAGAGCGATAGCCAGTTACTTTATAGCCTGATAGCTACTTTGCAAAGTAACAAACGGACAGTATAGCTAAACACCGAGGGTCATAAATATAGTGGCAGCTGACAGCTCGGAAAAAAACAAATTGGTCTTAAGACGGCCTTCCACATGACTAACATATGCCGAGAAATGACCCCGGGCATAAAGTCTTCGTAGACATGAAAGAGGGAAAGAGTGGAAGAGATCAATAAATACAAGACGGAATTCATCAGTGCCCGAAACACCCCCAAATGATGGGCCACAAAACTAACTCAGACAAGACAAAAACTTGAATTCGCCAACATTCTTAAAAGCCAAAATAGGGTTTGAAATCTATATTCAAAACGGACCGAGCACAGAGAGGGGGAGAGAGAGAGAGAGAGAGAGAGAGAGAGAGAGAGAGAGAGAGAGAGACAGAGAGAGAGAGAGAGAGAGAGAGAGAGAGAGAGAGAGAGAGAGAGAGAGAGAGAGAGAGAGACAGAGAGAGAGAGAGAGAGACAGAGAGAGAGAGAGAGAGAGAGAGAGAGAGAGAGAGAGAGAGAGAGAGAGAGAGAGAGAGAGAGAGAGAGAGAGAGAGAGAGAGAGAGAGAGAGAGAGAGAGAGAGAGAGAGAGAGAGAGAGAGAGAGAGAGAGAGAGAGAGAGAGAGACAGAGAGAGAGAGAGAGAGAGAGAGAGAGAGAGAGAGAGAGAGAGAGAGAGAGAGAGAGAGAGAGAGAGAGAGAGAGAGAGAGAGAGAGAGAGAGAGAGAGAGGAAGGACAAAAAGAGAGCTTGGGAGAGCGAGACCTGGCCCAGCCAAACATTGTAACTCAAGTCATCTAGCCATTTCCCACACGCTAACCAGCGAATTTCTCACAAGGAGGTATTCCTGCAGCTCAGGCTGTGGGAGATAGGATCGTCCCGCGAGTGAGTCGTGACCCGCACAGATGCTCGACAGCTTTTAAATGAATACGAAGCGTGTTGTGCATCGCTACTCCGGACTTTATGGAGTGGCTTTACAGCGGGGGTCTTGTTGCACAATAAATACACACATGCCATTGGGCCATTAATATGTGAGTAGCAGCAAGAGGGACATGTTTTTACAGCGTTTGTCCATGAATACAACACGCTTAATGCGCTACTTAGTGACACTAAAACCCGTAATGCGTTTGTAACAATCACTAACTCCGCCAAACGTCCCGAACCGAAACTCTTCAAGGGAACCTTTTCCAGGGATTCACCGCGCAGCCTCGACTCTTCCCAGGACGCCCGGTTAGGGAAAATAAGCAGCAATAAAATGGATAAAAAAAGATAGTAAAGCAGGAATTGGTTGTCACTCGCTAAATGTACACGGTGACTACAAATTTTTCACCCCATTACCAGCACCCTCGTGGCTTTCTCTTCCACTGTTGTCGTCGAGGTCGTGGTGAAGGAGCTCCGAGATAAAGAAAACTATGTCCTGATAAGGGTTTTTAATTACAGTTATATAATACTATTATGATAACTTCATAATAATTAATTTCTTTGGTTTATAATGGAGTAATTTGTGGACAGTGTGTGTATGTACTCATCTAAATGTACTCAACTGGCTGTGTCTAGTTGTGCTTGCGGGGGATGAGCTCTGACTCTTTGGTCCCGCCTCTCAACCGTCAATAAACTGATGTACAGGTTCCTGAGCCTACTGGGCTCTATCTTATCTACATTTGAAACTGTGTATGGAGTCAGCCTCCACCACACCACCGATTAATGCATTCCACCTGTTAACTACTCTGACACTGAAAAAAATCTTCTAATGTCTCTGTGGATCATCTGGGTATTAGGTTTCCACCATGTCCCCTTGTTCGTGTTCCACCTGTGCTAAAGAGTTTGTCCTTGTCCACCTTTTCAATTCCCCTGAGAATTTTGTAGGTGGTTATCATGTCTCCCCCTACTCCTCTGTTTTCCAGGGACATGAGGATCAGCTACCTTAGCCTTTCCTCGTAGATTATATCTCCCAGTTCTGGGATGAGTCTTCCTCCTCTACAGGTTTCTCTTCGTCGTTCTCATTCTTATCTTCTCCTCCTCCATTTCCTGCTCTTCCTCCTACCATTTTTTTCATTTTCATGTATTACTTATTTCAGAAGATTCAGCTGTCATAAAGCTGAATCTTCTCTAAATTTGTCTTATGTTTAAAACTAGGTATGGACATATTCCAGGAATAGTCTGACGTAAGTGGAATACAATGTCCTGTGTGTATTCACCTAGTTGTGCTTGCAGGTAGTGGAGCTCTGCTCTTTCGGCTCGCCTCTCAACTGTCAATCAACTGTTTCTATTAATACTACTTTTTTTTCACACCCACGCACACACACACCCCAGGAAGCAGCCCGTGACAGCTTACTAACTCCCAGGTATCTATTTACTGCTAAGTAACAGGGGCCTAGGGTGAAAGAAACTTTATCTTGAGATGATTTTGAGAAACTGAAACACACACATTGAGAAACTCTGCCCATCGTTTCTCGCCAACGCCCGGGATCGAACCCGGGACCACAGGATCACGTGTGCAGCGTGCTGTCCGCTCGGCCTGCCGGCTCCCTCCCTCTGTATTCACCTAGTTCACCTAGTTGTGTTTGCGGGGGTGGAGCTCTGCTCTTTCGGCCCGCCTCTCAACTGTCAATCAACTGTTTACTAACTACTTTTTTTTTCCACACCACACACACACACACACACCAGGAAGCAGCCCGTGACAGCTGACTAACTCCCAGGTACCTATTTACTGCTAGGTAACAGGGGCATTCAGGGTGAAAGAAACTTTGCCCATTTGTTTCTGCCTCATGCGGGAATCGAACCCGCGTCACAGAATTACGAGTCCTGCGCGCTATCCACCAGGCTACGAGGCCCCGTGTGTGTGTGTACTCACCTAGTTGTACTCACCTAGTTGTGTCTGCAGGATCGAGCATTGACTCTTGGATCCCGCCTTTCGAGCATCGGTTGTTTACAGCAATGACTCCTGTCCTATTTCCCTATCATACCTGGTTTTAAAATTATGAATAGTATTTGCTTCCACAACCTGTTCCTGAAGTGCATTCCATTTCCCCACTACTCTCACGCTAAAAGAAAAC
This sequence comes from Procambarus clarkii, assembly GCF_040958095.1. Lineage (NCBI taxonomy): Eukaryota > Metazoa > Arthropoda > Malacostraca > Decapoda > Cambaridae > Procambarus > Procambarus clarkii. Next base: position 17,011,993 of record NC_091177.1, read on the forward strand.
TTCCTAACATCTCTGTGACTCATCTGAGTTTCAAGCTTCCATCCATGTCCTCTCGTTCTGTTACTATTCCGTGTGAACATTTCGTCTATGTCCACTCTGTCAATTCCTCTGAGTATCTTATACGTTCCTATCATGTCCCCCCTCTCCCTTCTTCTTTCTAGTGTCGTAAGGCACAGTTCCCTCAGGCGCTCTTCATACCCCATCCCTCGTAGCTCTGGGACGAGTCTCGTTGCAAACCTCTGAACCTTTTCCAGTTTCATTATATGCTTCTTCAGATGGGGACTCCATGATGAGGCGGCATACTCTAAGACTGGCCTTACGTAGGCAGTGTAAAGCGCCCTAAATGCCTCCTTACTTAGGTTTCTGAATGATGTTCTAACTTTTGCCAGTGTAGATTACGCTGCTGTCGTTATCCTATTAATATGTGCCTCAGGAGATAGATTAGGTGTTACGTCCACCCCCAGGTCTCTTTCACGCGTCGTTACAGGTAGGCTGTTCCCCTTCATTGTGTACTGTCCCTTTGGTCTCCTATCTCCTAGTCCCATTTCCATAACTTTACATTTGCTCGTGTTGAATTCTAGTAGCCATTTCTCTGACCATCTCTGCAATCTGTTCAGGTCCTCTTGGAGGATCCTGCAATCCTCATCTGTCACAACTCTTCTCATCAACTTTGCATCATCCGCAAACATGTGTGTGTGTGTGTGTGTGTGTGTGTGTGTGTGTGTGTGTGTGTGTTTGTGTGTGTGTGTGTGTGTGTGTGTGTGTGTGTGTGTGTGTGTGTGTGTGTGTGTTTGTGTGTGTGTGTGCGAGGAGGGGGGGGGGGGGGGGGGGAGGGGGAGGTGCGTGCATGTGAACACGAGTAGTTAACGATAATGACAGCCTGGGTGAAGTACAATGAGTAAGGTCAGTAGTGCACAACATTTTGTCTGTGAGGGGGAGGGGTCCCCCCCCCCCCCTCCGCCAGGGTCCCCCCTCCTCCGCCACGGTCCCCCCCCCCCCTCCGCAAGGGTCCCCCCCCCCCCCTCCGCCAGGGTCCCCCCCCCCCTCCGCCAGGGTCCCCCCCCCTCCGTCACCTGTCACCAAGACCATCACGGTGATCACCACCGTCACTACCTGAGCAACAACTGACACCACCACCACTGTCACCACCGCTATGGCTATCATCGCTGTCACCAACACTGTCACCACCAATACTGTCACCACCAACACTGTCACCACCAACACTGTCACCACCACCACTGTCACCACCAACACTGTCACCACCAACACTGTCACCACCACAGGCAGCACATTATTGTGAGCTGCCTGTGGTGGTGACAGTGACAGTGACAGCAGGAAGGGCCCAAGGGTCACCCTGGTGACTCTTGGGAAATTGAAGGCGCCCAGCAGGAGTGAGCAACGTGGAGGTGACTCTCGCCCTCACAACCTCCACCACTCTCACACACACACACACACACATACACACACACACACACACACACACACACACACACACACACACACACACATACACACACACACACACACACACACACACACACACACACACACACACACTCGGGGGAGACATGATCACCACATACAAAATTTTTAGAGGAATTGGCAGGGTAGGTTATCTTGAAGTTATCCTGAGATGATTTCGGGGCTTAGCGTCCCCGTGGCCCGGTCCTCGATCAGGCTTCCTTTTTGTTACACACCCCCAGGTACCTATTTACTGCAACCCGTTCTCGCACTTGCTTATAGTCAATATTGGCTTATTTAATAAGTGCATATGTGACGTACTAATCGATTGTGAATATTTTAGTTTACCTTGAAAAGCTTCATAGAAAACACCCACCTCACCTAACCTTCTTAGTATGTTAAGATAAGCATCTTATTGCTTTTTATTTACAATTATTACTTACCCTATCAACGGTATAAGTTAAGTAATAATTGTAATTAAGAAGCAATAAGATGCTTATCTTAACATATTAAGAAGGTTAGATGAGGTCGGTGTTTTCTATGAAGCTTTTCAAGGTAAACTAAAACATTTACAATCAATTAGTATGTCACATATGCACTTATTAAATAAGCCAATATTGACTATAAGCAAGTGCGAGAACGGGTTGTTTACTGCTAGATAACAGGGGCATCAGGGTGAAAGAAACATTAGGCCCATTTGCCTCCACCGGGGATCGAACTCGGAACCTCAGGACTACGAATCCCAAGCGCTGTCCATCCAGCTGTCAGGCGCCCTACAAAGTAGATACGGATGAATAACTTAACACGAGAGGCACACGCACAAGAGGACACAGGTGGAAATTGAGTACCCAAATGAGCCACAGAAATATCAGAAAAATCCTTTTCAGTGTCAGAATAGTTATCAAACGGAATGCATTAGGCAGTGATGTGGTGGAGGCTGACTCCATTCACAGTTTCAAATGTAGATATGATAGAGCTCGAGAAGCTCGGGAATCTTTACACCAGTGGATTGACGGTTGAGAGGCGGGACCAAAAGAAGAAGCACAACCCCCGCAAGCACAATTAGATGATTACAATTAGGTGAGTACACACACACCCGGCAGCAGTATACTTTACATAAGCAAAAGACAAAACATCAGTCAGGAGGCGTGGTATGAAGTGAGACTGAAGGAACTAAACCTGACGAACGCTTGAAATGAGGAGAGAGAAAGAGGTGGCAATGGGTGGAAGCTTGAGACTCAGATGAGTCATAGAGATAATACAAAGTTTTTTTATCGATAGAGTAGTGGGAAAATTATGTGAGTTAATTAACAAGTAGTAGAGATAAACTCCATTCAGAATGTTAAAAGTAGATATGATACCGAAAAAGGTCTGAAGTCATTGCATAGACAACCAGCGGATTTTAAAGCAGGATCCAAGAGCTAACGTTCGATCCTGTAAGCATAAATAGGTGAGGACACGCACAGAAACTAAATAGGTGGCCGGGAGTTATAGAGGTGCTGCGGGCTGCATCCTGGGCGTGTGTGTGAGAGATAGAAATATATGTAGTAAATATGTTGGAAGAAAATAGGACGGGAGTCAGTACACTTGACAACCGAGGGTTAGAAAGGCGGGGTCCAAGAGCTAACAGCTCGATCCTCCAGGCTCAACTAGTAAATACACACACACGAGATAAAAGATTAATACAATAATGTTATCATATATAGCTCCCATATTTGAACACTACAAATATAACTTTATTATAAATGTAATATTCTGAACATGTTTAGATATTACAAAATTGCTCCCTGATGGCGGTGTAAGGACCAAAAGCGGACATGTCCCGGAAAATAGTGATGCTTGGTAACCCCTAATTATATATTTTCATGCCCAATCAGGAAATTTAAATCAACCGCTAAACCCATTCGCCCCTAAACACAGCATGAAAGCAAATTAACAAAATTGGGCTCTAGGCTGAGCCCCAGTGGTGAGTATTGGGACGGCGCTGTGATGTGGAGAGAACCAGCTGGGCGCTGAGACCCTGCTAGTAGTCACTATCCCAATCTCTTCAGATAAGGCTTGGGACCGAAGACTCTGAAGAATTGCGACAAAGCAGTGGCAGCTTGTGGGAATACACAAGTACCCGTTGTGGTGGTCTCGGGGGGGGGGGGGGGTCTCGGGGGGATGGGGGGGGGAACATTCACAGGAAACTCGCCACCCTTCGGGTAAAAATGCCTCCACTGGGTGTGTCCACCATCCCTGACAATTATCTACACGTCTTGAAGTCTGCGTCTCACCAGGAGGGGCTAGGAGGGGTAGGGGATGTGAAGACGACGAAGGGTATACACAGCAAGAGGGATTATATATATACACACATATATATATATATATATATATATATATATATATATATATATATATATATACACACACACATACACGGGGAAGCTAGTGACGAACGTAAATTAAACAAGATTCACAAGGAGTCAGCCCCCCACCCCCCACCCCCCACCCCCTTCCTTCTGAATGACTTGACGACAGTTTGTATATTAAGACTTATACAAACGTCTGAAACAGTGATAATAACAATAATTGACTTTGTATGCACAGTATGTGTATCTGTGCGTTAGTGCTCTCAGCGTTATGCAGGTGAACACGACGGGTGCTCAATACACCGCGCCACGGTGCTCACATCTCACACCTCTACCAACCTTACTCGCATTAACAACTTGGCTTAAAGTTGCACAAGGTTAAATGTCTATGAATCTCAATATCTCTTATGTCGTTTCCTCCAGCGATGGTAATTTAAACTTATAACTTATCTTCACAGTTCTGGGGCCAGATTCACGAAGTAGTTACGCAACCACTTACGAATCTGTACATCCTTTCTCAATCTTTGGTGGCTTTGTTTACAGTTATTAAACAATTAATGAGCTCTAAAGCACCAGGAGGCTGTTTATAACAAATACCAATAGTTGATTGAGAAGTTTTCATGCTTATAAACTCTTTAATAAATGTAACCAAAGCCGTCAATGATTGAGGAAAGATTTACACGTTCGTAAATACTTGCGTAACTGCTTCGTGAATCTGGCCCGTGGTGTCTTATATCTGATATCTTTCTCTAAGTGAATCTCTGAAATTTCTCATACTCTTATTATCGGGATATTTTTGGGGTTAATAGAAAGCCTTCGGCACGATGACTCGCGTGGCACTTGTGCTCGAACCATGACCACAGGCCAGAGTAGCAGGGAAGGCCTCACAGTGGATAATGAGGCGCTGCAATGACAGGAAACAGTTTTAGTGAGGGAAGTTAACCCAGTATAGAGGCAGTATTAACACACTCCCACACGGGTTAGTATTAGGTCCTACCATATTCCTGTTACGTGAATTATCTCTCAAAGGGTATAGACTCCTTCCTATTAACCTTTGCTGCAGACGTTGGAATTCTGAAAAATAATACACACTGATCAAGCAGCAAAAAACTATAGATGGACGTAGACAGACTCAAACAACGGTCTAAGAAGAAACTAAGGAGACTTAATCACCACAGGACCAATACTAAAGGAAAATTTACAAGGAAGACAAGGACAGCTTTAAAAAGGGAAAGGACACGAATTAAAGGACAGATGAATTCCCGAGTCACAGGATTCCTGAGTCACAGGATTCCCGAGTCACAGGATTCCTGTCACTGGAATCTTAAAACTTCTTCAGTGTCATTGCACCATAAAACAGATCAATTGCAAAATAAATTGGTGGAGGTAGACTTAAAAAATGGATCTAATTATATATATGACAGAGACCAACGGATTCAGAAACCTATACGGATTCAGAAACCTATACATCCGTAGATTAAATACTTATGAGGCGAGACTCATCTTAGAGACTCAACAGCCCCCACAGAGCTGGGTGAGAGCATATAAACCAGCACCAACAACACCTGCCAGCGTCGGTGCAAACGTCTTCAAGATGCTGTGTGTCAAAGTCCAGCTCAACAACATTATTAGTATACACAAATAATGGATTTCAGTCCCGCAACCAGGAGGCCTATCTTATCTTCTTCTTGAGATGATTTCGGGGCTTTAGTGTCCCCGCGGCCCGGTCCTCGACCAGGCCTCCATCCCCAGGAAGCAGCCCGTCACAGCTGGCTAACACCCAGGTACCTATTTTACTGCTAGGTAACAGGGGCATAGGGTGAACGAAACTCTGCCCATTGTTTCTCGCCGGCGCCTGGGATCGAACCCAGGATCACAGGATCAAATGTCCAGCGTGCTGTCCGCTCGGCCGACCGGCTCCCTGCGGCCTGGTCGGAACCGGGCCGCAGGGACGTTGAGTCCCGAAATTATCGCAAGGGAACGGCAAGATAAGGTTCTTAATATCGCTGGTGTTTGCAATAAAAAGTCAAAGGTGTCGAGCAACTTTGTTTACAAGTTGTAGTATGAATAAACACTCCAGAGGATTTCGAGTGGTTCATTGTTTTAGTAAATATCGCAAATTATGTTCATTCACCAGATCTTATGGTTTACAGTTGCCAATTTATGTTGAAGAATGTTTTTGTGTAGGTGAAGATTATGTATTTACCGCTACCGGGCCACCTTGTGTAGGTCCTGTGTACAGCTTCGAGGACAGCTAGTAGTTGGTCTAATTCCTCGTTCTCTGCTTCGTTATTATAACACTTTTATTTAAAATTGATATGTATACTATTTTCACAAGTAGGAGTAATTGAGATGGGTCTTACTGAAGTGCTCCCGTGCAACCCTGTTCCATCAAGAGGAATGTCCTCCCGTGCTAGTCTGTTCCATCACGAGGAATGTCCTCCCGTGCTAGTCTGTTCCGTCACGAGGAATGTCCTCCCGTGCAAGCCCGTTCCATCAAGAGTTGTTTTACATTTACAAAGAGGTGCGCTACGCAGGAGGGAGGGACGACTACCGCGGTCACTGCAGGGAGTGGAAGGCACCAATTAAAACGCGCGTTCTTATGCAACAGCCTCCGTAATGAGAGCGTTGAGGCCCTCTCCCGGAGCAGCACCAGCGGAGGCGGAATGAGGACACCTAGTTCTCGAATGGCCTCCCCCCTCCAACCCTCTCCCCCCTTCGTAACTCACCAGAAAACTGCCACCCTCAACCATCCATCCCCCCCCCCCCCACTCTAACCCACCTCACCTCCTCCCACCTTCTCTCACCTACCAAATCAAGTGTGTTTTTATCGTGCCTTACACTAGGCGGGGATCGGTATAAAGGCAGTTTTGGGTTTAAACAAGCATTAAAGTCCCTGAACTTCGTTAACTTTACGCGTAACTAATTGTGATGAACAGATGTTCCACGCATGTAAGGTCTTCAGAGGCCAGGGGTATCTGACGCGTCGCTGGTGAACGCTGGTATCCAAAGCGTGTTCACTAATGGATTTTATTCTTGACGTTTTCATAAATCCACGTTAAGGACAATTGTGTAAGGGAAAAAATCTACGTTTAAAACAGGCACAATAAATATCTCCAAATTTTCCTCACTCACGCTACGATAACTCAGCTTACCTATCATGTATCGTCGTTTGTGTGACTAACATCTGGTATTATCTTGCTATATACGGCCAGATTCAAAGTATCCATGTATATACGACCAATACCAAAGTTTCCTGCTATATACTGTTCTCAACAATCGAGTATCCTGATATATATATATATATGTCGTACCTAGTAGCCAGAACTCACTTCTGAGCCTACTATGCAGGGCCCGATTAGCCTAATAAGCCAAGTTTTCATGAATTAATATATTTTCTCTAATTTTTTTCTTATGAAATGATAAAGCTACCCATTTCATTATGTATGAGGTCATTTTTTTTGTATTGGAGTTAAAATTAACGTAGATATATGACCGAACCTAACCAACCCTACCTAACCTAACCTAACCTATCTTTATAGGTTAGGTTGGGTTAGGTAGTAGGAAAAGTTAGGTTAGGTTAGGTTAGGTAGGTTAGGTAGTCGAAAAAACATTAATTCATAAAAACTTGGCTTATTAGGCAAATCGGGCCTTGCATAGTAGGCTGAGAAGTGCGTTCTGGCTACTAGGTACGACATATATATATATATATATATATATATATATATATATATATATATATATATATATATATATATATATATATATATATATACATATATATATATATAACTGAAAACTCACACCCCAGAAGTGACTCGAACCCATACTCCCAGATGCCACACAACTGGTATGTACAAGACGCCTTAATCCACTTGACCATCACGACCGGACAAAATGAGGTGATAGCCGAGGCTATTTGAACCACCCCACCGCCGGCACTCGGATAGTAATCTTGGGCATAGCATTTAACCAAATCACCTCATTCTTTGGGGCACACGTGAGGAACACAAATGCGAACAAGCCTGAATGGTCCCCAGGACAATATGCAACTGAAAACTCACACCCCAGAAGTGACTCGAACCCATACTCCCAGATGCCACACAACTGGTATGTACAAGACGCCTTAATCCACTTGACCATCACGACCGGACAAAATGAGGTGATAGCCGAGGCTATTTGAACCACCCCACCGCCGGCACTCGGATAGTAATCTTGGGCATAGCATTTTACCAAATCACCTCATTCTTTGGGGCACACGTGAGGAACACAAATGCGAACAAGCCTGAATGGTCCCCAGGACAATGGTCCTGGGGACCATTCAGGCTTGTTCGCATATATATATATATATATATATATATATATATATATATATATATATATATATATATATATATATATATATATATATAAATATATATATATATATATATATATATATATATATATATATATATATATATATATATATATATATATATATACACCAAAGACCCCCCATGGTAATGAGGTCCACAAGAATTAAGTATTCTTGGATATACGATCCACCTCACTTAAGTATCCTTGGATATGTGGCCTACATTTGACTAGTGTACTTGAATATATACTTAATTCATCAGTCATTGATTATGCGTTCAGATAAGTCAATCAGAATGTATTTATATACGTTCCAAGTCACTCAACTTGAATATGCGTTCATGAGTCAGATATTTACTGAATACGTTCATGAGTCAGATATTTACAGAATACGTTCATGAGACAGATATTTACTGAATATGTTCATGAGTCAGATATTTACTGAATACGTTCATGAGTCAGATATTTACAGAATACGTTCATGAGTCAGATATTTACTGAACACGTTCTTCAGACATCAATCATCCTGTAAATGGTTCCACATACATCCCCAGGAGTTGCACTCAGCTCCGTCCCCTGACGGGGTCGAGGCTACGACGTCAGCGTAGCCCAGCTTGCCCCCTGCCAAGGTGGAAATCAGTAGCAGCTGCTGGTTGTATGGTTCACGCTCCTAACAGCAAGTTGAATTGGTCTGTATAGGCTCTGTAGCATCGTCGCATTCTTCTTGCAGCGAATGTAAGTCGAGACGATACAAATAAAAGGTTCCAAAATTTCAGCAGAAAGATGGGATCAAACCGTCCCAGGAGAGTAGTGCATACTCAAGAGGGATGCGAACCGGAGCTTCATATAAGGTTTTACGCTCCTTGCTGGCCATCAGTAGGGAGGTGGAGGTGGGGAACTGATCAACACTCACCTGCCAACAACATCCTGCCCACAATAATCTATTTATCTGACGACATTTAACCATTTCCCTTCCGCCAGGTTGCAAATCTTCTGCACGCACGCCTCATTTGCCCTTCCGCTTGAGCTTAATGTACAGTGTCCACAGTGTCCGAGGTGCAGGCGGCCTGGTCCTGTGTGTGTGTGTTCACCTAGTTGTGCTTGCGGGGGTTGAGCTCTGCTCTTTCGGCCCGCCTCTCAACTGGCAATCAACTGTTTCTACTAATAATTTTTTTCCACACCACACACACACACCAGGAAGTAGCCTGTGACAGCTGACTAACTCCCAGGTACCTATTTACTGCTTCCACACCCTTCTTGGGGTGTATGTGGGTGTGTGTGTGTGGTGTGGAAACAAAATAGAAACAGTTGATTGACAGTTGAGAGGCGGGCCGAAAGAGCAGAGCTCACCCCCGCAAGAACAACTAGGTGAATACAACTATGTGAATACACACACACACCTTAATTCCCTCGTTCCCTCACTATATTTACTGTACCCCATCTTCCTCCACGCATTATCTCCCTTACATGTTATCCCCCATTATTTAATCATACAAACACGGTGCCTAATGTTGCCCTGTCTGTCTGTCTGTCTGTCTATCTGTGTGTCATTCAGAATGTCTGTCTGTCTCTGTCTGTCTGTCTGTCTGTCTGTCTGTCTGTCTGTCTGTCTGTCTGTCTGTCTGTCTGTCTGTCTGTCTGTCTGTCTGTCTGTCTGTCTCTCTCTCTCTCTCTCTCTCTCTCTCTCTCTCTCTCTCTCTCTCTCTCTCTCTCTCTCTCTCTCTCTCTCTCTCTCTCTCTCTCTCTCTCTCTCTCTCTCTCTCCTCTCTCTCTCTCTCTCTCTCTCTCTCTCTCTCTCTCTCTCTCTCTCTCTCTCTCTCTCTCTCTCTCTCTCTCTCTGTCTCTCTCTCTCTCTCTCTCTCTCTCTCTCTCTCTCTCTCTCTCTCTCTCTCTCTTCTCTCTCTCTCTCTCTCTCTCTCTCTCTCTCTCTCTCTCTCTCTCTCTCTCTCTCTCTCTCTCTCTCTCTCTCTCTCTCTCTTAGGTGGAGTCTATCACCTAACTCACCCCCTTAGGTGGAGTCTATCACCTAACTCACCCCCTTAGACGGAGTCTATCACCTAACTCACCCCCTTAGGTGGAGTCTATCACCTAACTCACCCCCTTAGGTGGAGTCTATCACCTAACTCACTCCCTTAGGTGGAGTCTATCACCTAACTCACCCCCTTAGGTGGAGTCTATCACCTAACTCACCCCCTTAGGTGGAGTCTATCACCTAACTCAACCCCTTAGACGGAGTCTATCACATAACTCACCTTACCGGTTAAAGTCTACCATTTGATAATCCCTTTTGGCCGAGGTCAATCATTTGACCCCCTACCCCCCCCCCCCCCCCGTGACCAAGGTCAACCATCTGACCCTCATACCATAGCTCGAAATCTGAGAGGACTGGAGACTTTGCGACTGTTTCATCCTCGCCCATTTTATTTTATTTCCTTCCCCTCTGTTTCATCCCCCCCCCCCGTCTGTTTCATCCCCCATCCCCCTCTGTTGCATCCCATCTCCTTTGTTTCATCACCCTCCCCTCTGTTTCATCCCTCCTCTCCTCTGTTTATTCCCAATCCGTTTATTCCCCGCTTATCTCTCCCTACTTCCCCCCTCCTCCACCTTTTGTCCCCTATGCATTATTGGCTCCTGTTTATTCCAGTTTTATTAATTTTCTCCCTGTTATGAGTTTGTTCCTCTTAACCATTAATTTTCGTCCTCAATCAATAATTAATCCGAATACACTCCCGAACACTCTCTATTCCAAATATACTTCCATTCGAGAACACTCCCTTCCGAACCCTCTCCCTTCCCGAACCCTCTCCCTTCCGAACACTCTCCCTTCCGAACACTCTCCCTTCCCGAACCCTCTCCCTTCCGAACACTCTCCCTTCCAAACACTCTCCCTTCCCGAACCCTCTCCCTTCCGAACACTCTCCCTTCCCGAACCCTCTCCCTTCCGAACACTCTCCCTTCCGAACCCTCTGCCTTCCCGAACCCTCTCCCTTCCGAACACTCTCCCTTCCCGAACATTCTCCCTTCCCGAACACTCTCCCTTCCGAACACTTCCATCCGAAACTCTCCCTTCGTTCTAGCTGCGCGTCGCTTCTATTCATTCGTGGTGTCCTCTTACCACCTGTTCCCTCGGGGGTGTCCTCTACCATCTGTTCCCTCGGGGGTGTCCTCTATCACCTGTTCCCTCGGGGGTGTCCTCTTACCACCTGTTCCCTCGGGGGTGTCCTCTTACCACCTGTTCCCTCGGGGGTGTCCTCTTACCACCTGTTCCCTCGGGGGTGTCCTCTTACCACCTGTTCCCTCGGGGGTGTCCTCTTACCACCTGTTCCCTCGGGGGTGTCCTCTTACCACCTGTTCCCTCGGGGGTGTCCTCTTACCACCTGTTCCCTCGGGGGTGTCCTCTATCACCTGTTCCCTCGGGGGTGTCCTCTTACCACCTGTTCCCTCGGGGGTGTCCTCTATCACCTGTTCCCTCGGGGGTGTCCTCTTACCACCTGTTCCCTCGGGGGTGTCCTCTTACCACCTGTTCCCTCGGGGGTGTCCTCTTACCACCTGTTCCCTCGGGGGTGTCCTCTTACCACCTGTTCCCTCGGGGGTGTCCTCTTACCACCTGTTCCCTCGGGGGTGTCCTCTTACCACCTGTTCCCTCGGGGGTGTCCTCTTACCACCTGTCCCCTCGGGGGTGTCCTCTAACCACCTGTTCCCTCGGGGGTGTCCTCTTACCACCTGTCCCCTCGGGGTGTCCTCTTACCACCTGTCCCCTCGGGGTGTCCTCTTACCACCTGTTCCCTCGGGGGTGTCCTCTATCACCTGTTCCCTCGGGGGTGTCCTCTACCATCTGTTCCCTCGGGGGTGTCCTCTTACCACCTGTCCCCTCGGGGTGTCCTCTTACCACCTGTTCCCTCGGGGTGTCCTCTTACCACCTGTCCCCTCGGGGGTGTCCTCTTACCACCTGTTCCCTCGGGGGTGTCCTCTTACCACCTGTCCCCTCGGGGTGTCCTCTTACCACCTGTTCCCTCGGGGGTGTCCTCTTACCACCTGTTCCCTCGGGGGTGTCCTCTTACCACCTGTTCCCTCGGGGGTGTCCTCTATCACCTGTTCCCTCGGGGTGTCCTCTTACCACCTGTTCCCTCGGGGTGTCCTCTTACCATCTGTTCCCTCGGGGGTGTCCTCTATCACCTGTTCCCTCGGGGGTGTCCTCTACCATCTGTTCCCTCGGGGGTGTCCTCTTACCACCTGTTCCCTCGGGGTGTCCTCTTACCACCTGTCCCCTCGGGGGTGTCCTCTTACCACCTGTTCCCTCGGGGGTGTCCTCTTACCACCTGTCCCCTCGGGGTGTCCTCTTACCACCTGTTCCCTCGGGGGTGTCCTCTTACCACCTGTTCCCTCGGGGGTGTCCTCTTACCACCTGTTCCCTCGGGGGTGTCCTCTTACCACCTGTCCCCTCGGGGTGTCCTCTTACCACCTGTTCCCTCGGGGTGTCCTCTTACCATCTGTTCCCTCGGGGGTGTCCTCTATCACCTGTTCCCTCGGGGGTGTCCTCTACCATCTGTTCCCTCGGGGGTGTCCTCTTACCACCTGTTCCCTCGGGGGTGTCCTCTTACCACCTGTCCCCTCGGGGGTGTCCTCTTACCACCTGTTCCCTCGGGGGTGTCCTCTTACCACCTGTTCCCTCGGGGTGTCCTCTTACCACCTGTCCCCTCGGGGGTGTCCTCTTACCACCTGTTCCCTCGGGGGTGTCCTCTACCATCTGTTCCCTCGGGGGTGTCCTCTTACCACCTGTTCCCTCGGGGGTGTCCTCTTACCACCTGTCCCCTCGGGGGTGTCCTCTTACCACCTGTTCCCTCGGGGGTGTCCTCTTACCACCTGTTCCCTCGGGGTGTCCTCTTACCACCTGTCCCCTCGGGGGTGTCCTCTTACCACCTGTTCCCTCGGGGGTGTCCTCTACCATCTGTTCCCTCGGGGGTGTCCTCTTACCACCTGTTCCCTCGGGGGTGTCCTCTTACCACCTGTCCCCTCGGGGGTGTCCTCTTACCACCTGTTCCCTCGGGGGTGTCCTCTTACCACCTGTTCCCTCGGGGTGTCCTCTTACCACCTGTCCCCTCGGGGTGTCCTCTTACCACCTGTTCCCTCGGGGGTGTCCTCTTACCACCTGTTCCCTCGGGGTGTCCTCTTACCACCTGTCCCCTCGGGGGTGTCCTCTTACCACCTGTCCCCTCGGGGGTGTCCTCTTACCACCTGTCCCCTCGGGGGTGTCCTCTACCATCTGTCCCCTCGGGGGTGTCCTCTATCACCTGTTCCCTCGGGGTGTCCTCTACCATCTGTTCCCTCGGGGGTGTCCTCTTACCACCTGTCCCCTCGGGGGTGTCCTCTTACCACCTGTTCCACTGGGGGGGAGAGGGGGGGGTGTCCGTCTATTCCTTATTGGCAGCCTTTCGACTTGCTTCTCCTCTTCCGCCGTGATGGAGGAATTATCTGCCGTCCAGCTGACCGTCTCATGGGTATTCATGACCACGATAATTTCATAGCGGCTTACCGGTCTGTGTGGTGCTGTGGTGGCGGCGGTTCCTCCTTCTTCCCTGCGTTATTGTCCTCCCTCCTGTCTTACTCTTCGTTGTCCTCTTCTCACTCTTCGTTGTCGTCGTCGTTGTCCTGTTCTCGTTCTCTTGGTTATCGTTGTTGCTCTACTCTTTCTCTGTTTGTTATCGCTGTTGTCCGGCTTTCACTCTTTTTGGTTATCGTCGTGATCATACTCACACACTTTGTTATCGTTGTCATGTTGATCTTCCTCTAGTCGTTATCGTCATCGTTCTGCTTCTTTCTCTATTCGTTATCGTCATCGTTCTGCTTCTTTCTCCATTCGTTATCGTCATCGTTTTGCTTCTTTCTCCATTCGTTATCGCTGACCTGTTCTCATTTTCTTCGTTTTCATTGTTGACCTGCTCTCCCTCTCTCAGTTATCGTCATCTTCCCACTCTCCCTCTGGTTATTGTCGTCGTCCTGTTATCACTCCCCTGGTTATCGTCGTCGCCCAAGTCACTCTCCTTTGGTTATTGTCGCTGTCCTGTTCTCCCCCTGTTGGTTATCGTCGTCGCCTTGTTCCCACTCCCATGGTTATCGTCACGATGTTCCCCGCATGGTTGATATCGTTCCGGTTATATTTAGTTGGTAATGTTGTGACTCATTTTATTTCTTAAATGATCCTCGCTCCTGCCCCCATCATTCTCTGTGTTATCATTCGTAGACAGCCTTATTTATCATTCGTAGACTGCCTTATTTATCATTCGTAGACAGCCTTATTTATCATTCGTAGACTGCCTTATTTATCATTCGTAGACAGCCTTATTTATCATTCGTAGACTGCCTTATTTATCATTCGTAGACAGCCTTATTTATCATTCGTAGACAGCCTTATTTATCATTCGTAGACTGCCTTATTTATCATTCGTAGACTGCCTTATTTATCATTCGTAGACTGCCTTATTTATCATTCGTAGACTGCCTTATTTATCATTCGTAGACAGCCTTATTTATCATTCGTAGACTGCCTTATTTATCATTCGTAGACTGCCTTATTTATCATTCGTAGACTGCCTTATTTATCATTCGTAGACAGCCTTATTTATCATTCGTAGACTGCCTTATTTATCATTCGTAGACTGCCTTATTTATCATTCGTAGACTGCCTTATTTATCATTCGTAGACAGCCTTATTTATCATTCGTAGACAGCCTTATTTATCATTCGTAGACAGCCTTATTTATCATTCGTAGACAGCCTTATTTATCATTCGTAGACAGCCTTATTTATCATTCGTAGACTGCCTTATTTATCATTCGTAGACTGCCTTATTTATCATTCGTAGACTGCCTTATTTATCATTCGTAGACTGCCTTATTTATCATTCGTAGACTGCCTTATTTATCATTCGTAGACTGCCTTATTTATCATTCGTAGACAGCCTTATTTATCATTCGTAGACTGCCTTATTTATCATTCGTAGACTGCCTTATTTATCATTCGTAGACTGCCTTATTTATCATTCGTAGACAGCCTTATTTATCATTCGTAGACTGCCTTATTTATCATTCGTAGACTGCCTTATTTATCATTCGTAGACTGCCTTATTTATCATTCGTAGACAGCCTTATTTATCATTCGTAGACAGCCTTATTTATCATTCGTAGACAGCCTTATTTATCATTCGTAGACAGCCTTATTTATCATTCGTAGACAGCCTTATTTATCATTCGTAGACTGCCTTATTTATCATTCGTAGACTGCCTTATTTATCATTCGTAGACTGCCTTATTTATCATTCGTAGACTGCCTTATTTATCATTCGTAGACTGCCTTATTTATCATTCGTAGACTGCCTTATTTATCATTCGTAGACTGCCTTATTTATCATTCGTAGACAGCCTTATTTATCATTCGTAGACAGCCTTATTTATCATTCGTAGACAGCCTTATTTATCATTCGTAGACAGCCTTATTTATCATTCGTAGACAGCCTTATTTATCATTCGTAGACTGCCTTATTTATCATTCGTAGACTGCCTTATTTATCATTCGTAGACTGCCTTATTTATCATTCGTAGACTGCCTTATTTATCATTCGTAGACTGCCTTATTTATCATTCGTAGACTGCCTTATTTATCATTCGTAGACTGCCTTATTTATCATTCGTAGACTGCCTTATTTATCATTCGTAGACTGCCTTATTTATCATTCGTAGACAGCCTTATTTATCATTCGTAGACTGCCTTATTTATCATTCGTAGACTGCCTTATTTATCATTCCAAGTGCTACGTAGTCGCAATGGCTTGTCGCTTTCTCCTGATCCCTTATTTATCTGTTCGTGCTTGTTGAATGTTCGTCTCTTACTCTGAGTGTGACCTTCTCCTCTTGTTTCTTACTGCTCACTGTTGTTTGTTACTTGAGTTTTATGTCATACTCGGTGTAAGCGTTGTTGCTAGGGTCTGTCTCTCTCTCTCTCTCTCTCTCTCTCTCTCTCTCTCTCTCTCTCTCTCTCTCTCTCTCTCTCTCTCTCTCTCTCTCTCTCTCTCTCTCTCTCTCTCTCTCTCTCTCTCTCTCTCTCTCTCTCTCTCTCTCTCTCTCTCTCTCTCTCTCTCTCTCTCTCTCTCTCTCTCTCTCTCTCTCTCTCTCTGTCTATCTATCTCTATCTCTCTTTATATATGTATCTCTATATCTATCCGTCTGTCGTTATCTGTTTATTTTTACTGGATCTACCCTAAAGAATTTATTTACATAAAAAACATTGTTTTTCACCAAATTTATTGGTATAACCCCACAAATAACTGAGAAAACGTACAATGGATATAAATATGTTAAGAATCCCTGAGTGGGACCCGCCCAGAGAACTCCCCTTCACACAGGATGGTTAGGTCCTATCACAGAGACATGTGATCAGGAGTCTGCATTCTCAAATTTTAGTTTTTTTTTTTTATTAACATATTAGGTACATCTGCATTAATGCAGCTACCCTAGACTATATGAAGTGGAGTACAGTGTGTCAAAAAAGCTAACTAGGTGATGCTATAAAATCCCCATCACACAGGATGGTTAGTCATACAGAGGCATGTGATTAGCGGTCTGCACTGGCAGACTCCGGATGCATTTTGAGGATATCAACAACACAAGATTGAATAAGGTAGCAGTGGTAATACAAGTCCCCATCTCGCAGGATGGTTAGTCATACAGAGTCATGTGTTTAATAGCCTGCACTGGCAAATTTTGGGTATACTGTGAGGATATCTTCAAGAATACGAGAGTGAATAAAGTAATTGCAAAGCTCCAGGTACCTCATGCCAACTGGTCTGAAAGGTCTAATAATTGGGCATTCAGTGATGTAGTGCGGGAGATCATGCCGTAGTTCCTGCTCACAGAGTTTGCAACTGGAGTGCTCAGGATTGGGAGACCCGTCACCTGCAGCCACCTGCCACAGGTAACGGTAACCCAACCTGATCCTTGCAACCACTGTGTCGCACAGTCTAGTGGACGTTTTGTGCTGTCCATAGATGTAGGTTTCAGATCTGAACAAATCATAGCTTTTTATACTAGTACTTTCAGGTCGTTGGGAGTCAGTAAGTTCTTTCCTATCAGATCTGAATGTTTGGACCAATACAGTTTTGACAGCAGAGATGGGGATACCTAGATCTAATTCAACTTCAAACTTGTTACACGCTAATTTGGCTGCAATGTCTGTCTCATTATGATGGGTTATATTTATGTGTGAGGGTATCCATACAAAGGAAATTCGAGACCCTTTACTCTGTGCATCAATTAGGTCATTTATAATTGGGAGTATGAGGTTCTTGCTGTCGATCTTCCAAGAGAAGTTTTCGATTGCTTGAAGAGCAGACTTTGAATCGCAGAATATTATTCCTCCTCCAATATTTTTTAATGTGCTGGTTGCTAAATGTAATGCTGCTAGTTCTGCTTGTGTGGAGGTCAGCCAGTTGTTTAGCCTGACACTGACAGACTTTGTGCAAATATTATTTCTATAGAACCTACATGCCGCTGCAGTCCGTCCAGTAGAAGACTGGACTGAGCCGTCGGTGTAGACACAGTGCTCGTGAGATCTTAGACTCTCGATGGAGGAGGCAATTGTTTCAAGAGTGACAGCTTTGAGTAGAGCAAGATTCTCATTATCTTTCTTGGTGACAGGTGTGTATGATACTTGAATGGTGGGGTACAGATAAAGAGGAATATCAGAGACTGGTAGATTGCACTTAAAAGGAATGTTAAGTTTAATGAGATTGTAAGCATTGTTTCTCAGCCAATTATCATAAAAGGAGTGAGTTGGTATGTCGGCACCAGTCAAAAGGGTGTTAACAGCACTAAATAATTTGTCTCTGAGCAATGTAGGAGATGTAGGATCTCTCATGACTTTAAGACAGAAGGTAGTGTTAACTTGCATTATTCTCTCTAGTATGGTTGGAAACTTCAGTTCTTCCCTCATGTTGATGATTCTTGTGCATCTTGGGGCACCAAGAATTATCCTCATGGCCTCGTTCTGTATTACTTCAAGTTTGTCCAACACAGAGGAGGGGAAATTAATTAAGTGCAGAGCATTATAATCAACGAGAGATCTAACAAACATCATATAGAATAGTCTAGCATATTTAATATTGATACCAATATTCTTACCAGTAAGTGTTCTCAATGGTTTTAGTCTTTCTTTTAACCTACGGTGTAGATCATTTACAATGTCACTGTTAATACCAACTCCAAGGTATTTGTGCTGCCCACACGTTTCAATGTTCTGGTTGTTGACCTTGAAAGCTATAGGGACATGAGTTTTCTCTTTGGGATGGAGAACTCTGGATTTAGTTATAGAGATAACAAGACCACATTCAATGCTTTTAGCAGCGAATGAATCAAGTAGAGCTTGCAGTCTAGTTTGGGAATTTGCAACAATGCATATATCATCGGCATAACAAATGACGGCTTCGTCAGGTAGTGTGGGAATATCAATTGTTAATTTGTGCATCAGAACATTGAACAGTGTGGGACTTAGCACTCCACCCTGGGGTGTACCCAACTCAAAGGGTGCACAGAGTTTACTTTTGACCCCCTTGAAAAGGACTGAGGCGGTTCTGTTACTCAGGTACCCCCTGAGCCATGTCAACAGTCTTCCCTTAACTCCAAAAGAGGCTAGCTGTTCTAGGATTATTTCTTTGTTTGCTGTATCAAAAGCAGTTTGGAGATCAATAAATGCCGCCTGAGAGTTTGGTCCCCCTCTGATAAAATACTCAGCAAAGCAAGTTTGTGTGCTTCTTCCAGGAAGGAAACCATACAGGTTAGGGGCAAGGTGGGGCTTGATTTGAAACATTAGTCTGTCGAGAATAATTCTCTCAAGAACTTTGCACATGCACGACGTCAGAGAAATGGGTCTAAATTTTTGTGAATTAGGCTTGGGTATGGGTATTATGAGTCCCTGTGTCCAGCGGTCAGGTAAAACACCCTGCCTTAGACTTTGATTAAACAATTCTAGCAAAGGGCTATTTGGCAGCTCAGCAAGTACTCTCATGGTGTTGTATGTGATGCCATCCTCTCCAGGAGAGGTAGCCTTACCTTTCTTGAGTGCATTTTTAATTTCAAAGGGGGTTATGCCATAGTTATCATCAGGCCCTATTTCACTACAGGCAATTTCAATATTGAAGTTACGATTTATTTTAGTACTAGCCAGATAGTTTTGCACATCTAGGGGCAGGCTGCTTATACTAGCAGTGCTTGCATATTGCTGAAGCAGCATGTCGGCATAGTCTACAGGTGAATGGTGATCAAGTTGACGACTGCTAGGACGAGAAATCTTTTTAATTTTATTCCACATTTGGGATGAGGATGTTGCATGATTGATGCCTTGCAGAAACTGTTCCCAGTGCTGGTTATACACCTGTTCCTTTAGCTCTCTAAACTCTCGGCTGGCTTTAAGAAATATGTTGAGGGTGTCAGCTGTTTTATGTGTTTTATACTGCTCAGCTAGGAATAGAACTCTGTCATGCAGGGGCATAAGGCGTGAGTCAGTGAACCACCTCTGTCCCTTCCTCATTGGTTTGGGTCTTGCGGATTTTACAACATTGTCATAAAAAGCGGTTACTTCAGTGACCAGGTCCTCATATAATGCATTGACGGTAGTAAAGCAGTAAGTGTTATACCATTCAGAAATGCGGAATTTGAAGAGCATGTGTAAATTTTCAGGGATATTAATTATTTTTTTTCCAAAGCTTAGGGGTTTGACATTATTGATAGTGTATGAACTGAATATGGCAAAATGATCACTAACTAATTCATGAACAATTGATCCTCCGACAGCATTATCAATGAGGCCGTGACCAATGACATAATCAAGCCTGCCACCCCTGAGGTGTGTGACGTTAGAGGAGTCAAAGTTGAATACGGACATGTTATTATCTCTTAAGTATTTTACAAAGACTCTGCCATTCCCGTTTGTTTTGGTGTCACCCAGGCTAGTGTGTCTAGCATTAAAATCACCCATTACAATGGTTTGAGAGCTGCTGGTAATTTTTGGGAGAGAAGCTTCCACCATTTGATCACACCTTACATATACATTAACTAAGTTAAGAAACCCGGTCGCTGTAGCAATCTGAAACTGCTGATAATATGAGTCGTCACTTTTGTGGTTTTTAACATGTTTACACACTAGGTTACTTTTAACATACGTCAAGATACCGACATCATGGGAACCAACATTTGAGAAAGCTACATAACCTGGGAGTTTGGGTGGCGTTTTATTTGTTGTGTTTGCAGTGTATGGTTCCTGCAGGCACAGTACATCAATGTTGTTGGCACCAGCGTACATCATTAGATCAAACAACCTCCTTCGCACGCTTCTCACATTCCACGTGAGAAATTTAAGAGTGAGTTGGTCGTGGGTAATGGTGTTCATAAACCTGACGAAGAGAAGTGTTTATAAGATTCACAAGTTGTAGACTATTGCTTACAAATGCCAATTGTTCATCGTCATTAATGGCAAAGAGTTCTTTCACCTGTTTCAAGCTCAGCTGGCTGCCTGTATTTTTCCTATCATTTACAATCATTTCATGTTCGTCAGGAATCGTAGACACACAAGCGGTATTGTTTTTAATGAGTTCTTGAGTGAATTTGTTAAATACATCTAA
This sequence comes from Procambarus clarkii, assembly GCF_040958095.1. Lineage (NCBI taxonomy): Eukaryota > Metazoa > Arthropoda > Malacostraca > Decapoda > Cambaridae > Procambarus > Procambarus clarkii. Next base: position 17,032,828 of record NC_091177.1, read on the forward strand.
GATACACGGGTTTTCATATGTTTCACTCGACACAACGGTACTTACAGCACTGGAGGAGGCGTCAAGACTTGCTCGAGACGTGTCAAAACTTACAGCACTGGAGAGGGGGTCAATACTTGCTGGAGACGGGTCAACACTTATAGCACTGGAAGGCATTTCACTAGAGACTCGGACGTTCGCTTCACTCCTCGGGCTGGCGAGATGATCGCTTGAACACTGACTCGGGTTGTCCATGGTGATCTTAGCATAAATGCTGTTGAGACCATTTTCAATCTTCGTGAGTGTTTCTTGGAGCTTATTGACGGTAATTTCTATTTTGTTCATGCGAGCTGGAAGTTCTAACACCTCCCTCTGCAGGCTGGCGTCAGGCTTCCCAGGTAGGCCAGGGAAGGTTGTCAGGCTGTTGGTGTCAGGAACGGTGGTGGGGTCATTCCGGGTGTGGGGGCGGGTAGGTGTAGTGGTGGGGCCACCCCGGGTGGGGGGGCTGACTGGGGTGGTGGAGGGTTGCCCCACTGCGCTGTACGGGGGAGGCCGCCTGTCACAGTCCTTGTGCCAGGCGGTCACGCCCTCCCGCAAGCACCTGGAACACTTGAGCTTGGTGGCTGAGGATGAGGTCTCATCGGTCCCAGGGGCGTGGTCTTTATTGGGGCAGTCTTTAGTGAGATGATTGTCTGCACAGAAGGCACAGGTGCCTGAAGATTGACAGTGTTTGGCTACGTGACCAAAGTGTTGACATTTAAAACACATGACAGCTGAGGACTCCCAGGGTGTTATGGGGCAGGCTGGCCGGTAGGGGCCTAGGAACGTGTGATGACTGGGGGGCGGTGTCTCATGTTTCCAGACGATGACAATCCTGTTGAGTGGCTTGCCTCCAGACTGGATGCGTCTTGCACTGTGCACACCTGGTAGTTCTTTCGCATGGGAGATGTCAAGGTCATGAGGGTAGGATGTGACAAGGTACTCTCTGTACCTCCTGGACCTCTCAGGAGAGTCTGCTTTACTGAATGTGATGCCACCCACTTGACCTTGGAGTAGGGCCGAGATGGTGACTTCATCGGACCTGGCTACATAGATGTAGGGCGAGGCGTGTCTAGGGATTATGAGGTCAATGGGGTCAGGAAAATAGCTAGGAAGGTCCCGTCTCATCCAGACGTACCTCTGGTCACTGGTAACTTGAGATGGAAATGCCAGCCTGGCATATTTATTACGGGGTGCTAGGGTGGGTCGTGGTGCCCCTCCCGTTGTGGGGGTGACATTGGTCGTCTTGACAGAATTATTACCTCCCCTTAACTTCTCTTTACGTAAGGTCTTCCGGCTTTTGTGTTCAGTAAAACCACCATCCGAGGCTGCTTCATCACTTGAGCTGGTGTCCTCATACCTGGCTGTACTGGGATGGAGTGTTTGGCCATGCTGTAAGTCATGCGGGGAGGTGGCCGAAGTGGACGCAACTGCGTCTGAAGCATTTTGGGAAGGGTCGCTGTGGGTGTCCCCAGAAGGCGGGAGGGAAGTGGCCATATTTGCCAGAGTCACAACATGAAGTGACAATACACAGCAGCTTCTACCACAGAGTAGCACTTCAGGCTATGGCCTGGACCCAGAACAACAGCGGCTACTAATCATAGTGCAGAGACAAGATGAATAGTTCAGACACTTACAAGCGAACGCAGGTGTATACGCGGTCAGCTGGCAACACTGCTGAGGGTAGTGTGGCTCCGACCAGAGTGACAGGTGTAGAGAGTGCCACTCTGAAACCTGCTTTATCCACACACACACACACACACACTTAATAGTCCTCTACACTGTATGTAACACTGCACTGGTACCACCAATCACTGAGGCATCTGTATAGTGGTGTGCAAGTGGTCCGTTCGTGCCACCGTGTCCAGGCTGTACAGGGGAATTACAGCTTTAGGGAACGGGGCAATAGGGGCTAAAGTTCCAGCGCCCGGGGTACCACCTCAGGCGTCTGCCCACCAGGCGTGAGGTAAGGGGAAGCGGCCATGTCCCCACTGCCCAAGGCGCCACTTCAAATACATAGGTATTGTTTGTCCATATCTGATCAGATTGCACTGCTCACCACTTTGAAATCTAGGTGAAAGCTTCCAGGAGCTAGATGGTATATATCACTGTAAGGTTGCGAAAGCCTTAAGGCCGTCTGTACCCCTTTAGCAGTAAATCCATGTGGAGGGGTAGGCCTACACGTCTGGCCCACACCAGGGTAGCGACGACACTGTCAAATTTTAGTGACGCCGCCTAAGACATACAACTCTACGTTAATCATACTCCATGTTTCATTTTACTCCATGAATGCCTCCAGGAAAATGGCTTAAAAGGGTATTTACAATTGCTAATATTTCATGCAGGATTTAACTTCGGCCTATCCCCAACCAGCCTATATCCGTCCCATACCCTAGACCATATCCCCTGGAAATGTATGTGAGGCTAGCCCCAAGCGTCTAGCTTCCAAGTTTGGACTGACAGACACTCTAATACCATAGATTGATGGTTTGTTATTCATTCTTTGTTATTCATTGTTTGTCATTCATTTATTCCTTCTTACTCATTCATTGTTTGTCACAATTTTGGGTAGCTTTACTAGCATCGATTGTTCTTTGTCACTCTATTATATTGAATTATTATTTTCTTCGTTTTATCCTTTTTCTGTTTATGTTAACTCCGTCTCTTTTCTGTATCTTTTTTATGAGTGTCTTATCTATCCTTTTTATTGGTGGGGATCGAAGAGGGGAAGAAAGGGGGTCGTGATATGGATTTGTACGTTAGCGCATCTATGACATAATTGGTCATTCTTCTCTGCCTTTTGCTTTTTCTCTTTCTCCCTCTCCCTCTTTTTCTCTATTTTTTAACTAAGACTACGGTTCAATAAGTAACTGAGGACCCTAGTGAAAGTGCAAACATGAGCTGTTATCCTATGTCAGCTCACCTGAAGAGATACATTTATTTCATGAGACTGTTTTTAATCCATTATGAATAAACTAGCTTAGCGCTAAGTAACTATCATAAAAGGAACAGGATGAGCCAGGAGCCAACTGTGTGCCAAAGCTTTCATGTGATTGGATCCTAATAATGTGATCGGTTGACCTGATCTTCCATGACTCAACCTGTTGAACGAAGAAGTTCCAGATGGTAGTCAGCCTGGAAATGAATGAGAGCAGATGGAGTGATGTCCTTGAGAAAGGCAGTTCCATCATAAGACTGTTGATGGCTGAGAATCTTGTGTTACGGGTCCCAACTACTGGTTTTCCACAAAGTTGGGCTAGGTGCAGAACTTTGATAATATTGACTTTGTAGATAACATAAGTCCGCCAACATCACGAGTGTTGGAGGCTCTCATGCTGAGACTAGTCCAACTAGACTTGGTCGAGACTGGATGAGAGGCAGACCAGACAGGAGAGGGGTGCATACTCATGCTGGAAGTGAATTTATGCTTCATATAATGTTTTCCAACCTCTGCTGTCAAGAAAGTGTAAGACGTACTCTAGGGCTGTAAGTTTCCTGGCTGCATTGCTAGCTAGGCTATGTTCGTGGTTTTTGTGGTCATTGAAACTGTGGATATATTGGGGATTGAAACTTCAATCCCAATATGTCAGTTTCACTTCTGAACAAGGTTCTTGCCTCTCACTTGTATACCTGTCCGGTTTGGAATATGCTGACTAGCTATCATCATCGCCTGTGTCTCCTCAGCAGCAAATGTAACCTGACTTCTCCTTTCTCAGGTAGAAATTGTTGAACGTTTGTCATTGATGACCCTTGGAGGTGGTATTTCTTCTTTCCCGTGTGTAAGAGTGCAGTGAGATTATCAGCAGGAACCGTGAGGGGGATTTGAACCTGTGCTCTGGGTACTTTCAAGCAAACGGCTCAGATAACTACACTAGGGCAGGGTCAAATGAATTGCAAGCTGGGGTTTAACTAAACCCTCTACGGTTCCTGAGGCTGAACCTTCAAGAACCAAGTTATCCACATTAGCAGTCTTCGTATTAATTACAGCATTAGTTGAAATTATCCGTTTTCCGCCATCTCTTCCGGGGCCCCCTCCTTTATTATCCTTCCTTCCCTATCTCTCATCCCCTTCATACTCCCTCACCTCTCCACCCCAGCCCTGCTCCCCCATCTGAGCATTCCCATTCCACCTCCCCATTCCACATCCCCTGTTCCACTTAACCCATGTCACCATCCTCTCTTCCTTTACTCCTCCTCCCCCCCCCCCTTCTCCTCCCTTATTCCTCCTCCCTTATTCCTCCTCCCCCCTATACTCATTTACCCTTCACTCCCTCCCGCTCGACCCCTTTCCGCTCCCTCCTCCATTTCCCTTTACTCCTTCCTTCTCCACTCCCTCGTTACAATTCCTCCTTTCAATCTTCATTTTCCTTCCCTTTTCCGCTTTAACCCCTCCCCGTCTCTCCTTCCTCCTCCCCTCCCTCGTTTTCCCTCCCTCCTGCTTCCCTCCCTCCTTACCCCTCCCTCTAACCCCCCCTCTCTCCTCCACCTCTTCCCTTCCCTCCGTATTTACTCGTTCACGTGTTATTTCTGGTCACCGTGTTGAATGGAAATTTGAACCGAGTCCAGCGTCCGTGTGAGTGTTTGCCCGCCTCTGAGTTTCACTCCCGTATTTACCTCGTCTTATTCCGTATTCGAGGAGCCGAATTATTCTCATTAGTCCTCGAGTTATTCCGTATTAATTCAGACCTCTCATCTCTGGTCTCGCGTCCGTGTGTGACTTATTGCAGTATTTGTGGAGGCGGCGAGCGAAGAAAGGGTTGGGGGGGGAGGGGGGAGGGGGATGAAAGGGAGCAGGGGGGGCAAGGGAAGGTCTCTCCTTGACCTGTCCTCCTCCCCTTTCCCATCGAGTCCCCACCCCCGCCCCCCCAACATCTAAACCACTCCCTTCTCCATGTGCTCTCCTTCACCCCCCCCCACACCTTATTCTCTCCAGTTTCCCATTCCTACCTTAATGGATCCCTCCCCACCCCTTCCTTACCTCACCACCCCCTCCCCTCCCCCCGTCCCTCCTCGCACTTCCTTCTCCTCTTCCTAACGCTTCCCTTCTTTAATCTCTTCCTCTTCCCACCTTTCTTTCGCTCATCCCGCTCCCCGCGTTCCCCCTCGTAGACACCTCCCCCCTCCTCCCCAAAATGACCCCTCCCCCCCTCCTCCCTAAATGACTCACTCCCCCCTCCTCCCCAAATGACCCCTTTCCCCTCTTCCCAAAATAACCCTTCCCTCTCCTCCCTAAATGACCCCTCCCCCCTCCTCCCCAAATGACCCCTACCTTCCCGGACCTCCCCCTCCTATGCAGGAGGCGCCGACGTCTCGACTCTAGGTTCTGATGTCCACTCGCGAGGGGTGGGGGGGGGGGGGTGGCCCTAATTAATGACATTAATTTATGTTCCTGATGCATATCTTGCTCTCTCTCTCTCTCTCTCTCTCTCTCTCTCTCTCTCTCTCTCTCTCTCTCTCTCTCTCTCTCTCTCTCTCTCTCTCTCTCTCTCTCTCTCTCTCTCTCTCTCTCTCTCTCTCTCTCTTACTCTCTCTACCTCTGGATATATATAATTCTATCTATACCCATCTCTTGATGTATGCATCCTTGTCGTATTTCTAAACGTTTTAGTAATTTCTTTGTGTTATTCTGGTCTGCTTCTTCATTTTCTAACTTTATTAATGTTTTCGTCTGTTTACTTCTACTTTTATCTCTTCAACATTTGCTTTTGTCATCCTATTTTCTATTGTTTTCTGTATCCGCTATTTTCTTGACTATGGCTTGCTGTGTCTATTATGTCCAAGGTTGTGTCTTGTTGTGTCTATTATGTCCAAGGTTGTGTCTTGCTGTGTCTATTATGGCCAAGGTTGTATCTTGTTGTGTCTATTATGTCCAAGGTTGTGTCTTGTTGTGTCTATTATGTCCAAGGTTGTGTCTTGCTGTGTCTATTATGTCCAAGGTTGTGTCTTGCTGTGTCTATTATGTCCAAGGTTGTGTCTTGTTGTGTCTATTATGTCCAAGGTTGTGTCTTGTTGTGTCTATTATGTCCAAGGTTGTGTCTTGCTGTGTCTATTATGTCCAAGGTTGTGTCTTGCTGTGTCTGTTATGTCTTGCTGTGTCTGTTATGTCCAAGGTTGTGTCTTGCTGTGTCTGTTATGTCCAAGGTTGTGTCTTGCTGTGTCTATTATGTCCAAGGTTGTGTCTTGCTGTGTCTGTTATGTCCAAGGGTGTGCCTTACGCTGTTGAGTATGTACACGTTTCTCTCAGTTTCTCTTAGTTTCGATCATCTTTTCCAGGCATTCCTTCCAGTTAATAATATTTCGTTGTGTGCTTAAGCAATCCCTTCTCTTATCATTGTACTAATTGAATAATGGTTTCCACTCCAAGTCTCCTATTCTCCCTTTTCTGACCCTTCTGCCATTTCTGCCCTTTCAACTTCCGCTGCTTTTTTGCCGATTCAACTCTTTCTTTTGTCATTTCAGTTCCATTTTCTGCCCACATTCACCTGTCTTTTCAGCCTCTTCGCCTCCGTCGAATGCCTTTTCTTCCTCCCTTTCAAGCCCTTTGCCTGTTTTCTATTCCCTCACCTCTCTCTATTCCTCCCTATTCCTCGCCTCTCTTTCCATTTCCTCAACTCCCTTTTTATTCCTCGCCTTCCTTTCCATTCCCTCACCTCCCTTTCTACTCCCTCACCTCCCTTTCTATTCCTCTCTCCTCTCTTTCTACTCCTTCACTCCCTTCCTTTTTTCCACCAGTTCTGACAGCATAGTTCCCTCCTATTGGTAGAGTTCCTTGACTAGTTGCCAGATTAGTATTAATGCTTTCCTCCTTCTGCCCCCCTCCCTTATTCCTCTATCCCATCTCCCTCTACTCATCCCCGTCTCATCCTCCGCTCCTCCACTCTTCTCCTCCTTTCCTTTTCTTCCTTCTGTTCATCCCCATTTCGTCTTCCTTTACTCATACCCGTCTTGTCCTACCCTTTCCTCCTTCCTATCTTCCTCTCATCATTTCCAACTCTTTTCCTTCCCCTCTCCTCTCCTTCTCATCATCTCCCTCCTCCTTTTCCTCTCCTTTCCATTTCTTCCCCTTTCTCCCCCAATTTCCACCTTATCTCCGAGGCAATGCAGCTGATTCTTTCTCTCATGGCGTCTCGATTAAGAGCATTGTAGCCTATACCCGGGCCAATGGTGCTCCATTCACGGGAGAATGTGGTCTCTGATCCTCTTTGTTAGTTACTCTCAGTTGCTTGGGCAGCAGAGTAAGCATGGAGGCGGAGAGGGAGTAGGGGGAGGAGAGAGAGACGAAGGAGGGGAGACAGAGAAGAGGTGGGTGGAGGGGGACAAGAAGGAACAGAGAGGGAGAAGAGCGAGGGAAGATAGAGAAGGAGAGAAGACAGAAGGAGAGGTTAAGAGGTAAAAGAGGCAGACGTTCTGAAATTATAAGGTGAATGACATTGAAAAGATGAGTATTTCTTAACTTATTGGTCTTATTATTATTGTTATTATTATTGTTATTATTATTATTATTATTATTATTATTATTATTATTATTATTAATATTATTAATATTATTATTATTATTATTATTTTTATTATTATTATTATTATTATTTTTATTATTATTATTATTATTATTATTATTATTATTATTATTATTATTATTATTTGTATTATTATTATTATTATTATTATTATTATTATTATTATTATTATTATTATTATTATTATTATTGAGAAAATCCGTGGGAGCAGTGATGAGGGTTCTAACCTATGCGGTGGGTGCTCCCCCGCACACGCTCTAGTCACTAGACCACGGCACGAATAAGGGTTGGAACCTGGAGTTCTACTCAACACACGAGGGTTTCCAGCAGAAGCCGCACCAGCCTCAATAGTTACCCTCATCACTGCTGCTACGAATTTTCTCACTGATGTAGTCACGTTAGTGTGATTACTCTCTGTGTATTATTAGTATTATTATTAATTTTGAGAAACTAACTATAATGCCGTAGTGCTCAAATGAAGGTAAATGAAAGACCCAATTTATGCTTAAGTATATTAAAAACAAGAATATTAGGATGTAACTCACATCCTTTCTCAAGGTGCAGTATACAATAAGAGAATGTTGAGTACATTACCTTGAGAAAGACGCAGGTTACACCCGAAAACTTAAAAAAACTTAGTTTTCAATACACTTCCCATCTCAAAATATAAACTGGGTCTTTCATGCACCTTCATTATTGTTATTATTATTATTATTATTATTAGTATTATTATTATTATTATTACTATTATTATTATTATTATTATTTTTATTATTATAAATAGTAGTAGTAGCCATGTCAGCATAAAGGGGAACAGTATTAAGCAGTACCTGCAGCAGTAATAATTGTGGTAGTCGTTGTTCGTGTAGTTATGGATTTTTTATAGTAGGAATAATATGAGTGGCAGAATTTGCTGAGACTGTTTACACTCGTACTGGTAACTAGGGTATGGTGCATAAGTTATCTCTATCAGCTTATTCCTTAGTAATTATTCGAGATTCTTGGGGCCGCTTTTGGCTGTTCCACGGCCAGTATAAAAACGATGTTATCATTTAAATATCATTATTATTAGTAGTAGTAGTAGTAGTAGTAATAGTAGTAGTATTGATATTATGGAACTAATGTAAATATTTATTTTATTATTGCTTTATTGGTTCATTGTTCTCTTTAGCTACTCCGTTTTCCACCTAAATTTGAGACGACTATTCCTCTTCGCAATTTGCTATAATTTTCTTCCTCACAATGTGGTGTCTTTTTATGCGATAACTCCTTCTGGTGCTAACTTACACATTCGTAATTCTCTACAGCTCACTCTCTACCTCCCGTGTAGTCAATGTATATAATATCCTGCGTCAGATACAAACTGCATATAGCTGCTGGAACGCGAAGGGGCGCCACCTAATTGATTCACATGTGTATGCTGAGGACAGCGGTGGCCGATATATTGGACGCTTTGTGACCGTCTGCTCGCCGTGCTTCTTATGCCAAAGCGGTCTCGGCTCGACAGGGTGGCGGCTGCGTCGTTGCCAAAAGGTGAAAAGCAGGATTTCGAACTCGGTTCAATTCGATCAGCTCTGAAGACGGGTTTCAAACAGAGCTCCGAGTACAGCGCCGATTTGAGTCTGGTAACTCTGGAGGCGGGGAGTCAGTGCTTGCTGGAGATGAACGTCGGGGGAGGATTCGATGCAGCTTTGAACTGCATTTCGCTGGATCCTGTGCCGCCGTTTTCAAATAAGTCCAGGTGGCAGTTCTCGAGTGAGCGTTCGATACTCCTTTGATTAGTTTCATGTTATCGAATCGAGTTGTCCGTTCAGCATCGAATGACAGATTGGGAGGAAGGATTCGGTAAAGTTGCTTGATTTGAAAAGTCCAATTTTTTTATTTAGATTATTGAAAAAAAATGTTTACTCTAACAAAATTGTATTTAAAGATTATTAACGAGCATTATTATATGGCTAGATTGTTACGAACTGAATTAGAATACAGTTTGTCTACTTAAATGCTTTTTGTTCTTAACGAGCAGCAGCAGCTGCAGAGACCTGCTCGTAACAAATATTGTCCTTCTGCAATTGCAGGGGAATTGTGTACGCATGTTATGACTCAAGATGACATGCCTCAGGATGACGCAATGGTATAAGAACACCAGGTTCAAAACGTTCATGAGATACACGCCTTGCAACACGTTGCCTCACAGACAAGGCTTCCTCAAAGGAAACCCGCAATATGTCGAAAATTATAAGTAAATTACCTGTTAACGATTTCGAGAGTTTTTCTATTCTCGCTGCCTGATCTATGGCCAGTCATTTCTGGTCATTATCAAGGCCAGGATTCATTATGTACATGAATATGCCCTTTACGAAACATCTATATCTTCCCCTCCAAACATGATTGCTTAGTCTCTGTTTTCCAAATAGTTTACGACCTTTGAAACGCTGCGAGGGTGTTCTTGCCCCGAGGTCTAAGGACAACCTCGAAGTAGTTCGCAACTTATAAACTATTTAGTGTATGTTAACTAATCCAACATGGTTGAGGAAAGATGTACAGGTTTCGTAAGTGGACACGTGAGGGCTTGACATCCTAGTTCTGGCAATTACTAGGAAAGATAAGCCCTAGGCGGGAGAAGAACTCTCGAAACTCTAAGCAGGTAAAGGGTAATCTATTTGAATTAATGCCATATAACGATTTTCCTTCAGCCTACATGAGCCTCGCTTCACGTGTCGGGTACAGGTGCGCCACGGAGCCCGTACCCCGGCTCTGTACCCTGGCTCTGTATCCTGCCTCTATACCCGGCGTCTTTACCCAGCCTCTGTACCCTGCCTCTGTACCCTGCCTCTTTACCCTGCCTCTTTACCCTGCCTCTGTACCCTGGCTCTGTACCCCGGCTCTGTACCCTGGCTCTGTACCCTGCCTCTTTACCCTGCCTCTGTACCCTGGCTCTGTACCCTGGCTCTGTACCCTGCCTCTGTACCCTGCCTCTGTACCCCGGCTCTGTACCCCGGCTCTGTACCCCGGCTCTGTAGCCCTGCTCTGTACCCTGGCTCTGTACCCTGCCTCTGTACGCTGGCTCTGTACCCTGCCTCTGTACCCTGGCTCTGTACCCCGGCTCTGTACCCCGGCTCTGTACCCTGCCTCTGTACCTCGGCTCTGTACCCAGGTTATGTACCCCGGCTCCGTACCTCGGCTCTATACCCCGGCTCTCGGGGTGTAGGTACACCTAATACTTGTACCAATCATGTTATCATTCTTTTCATATAGTGGACACTTCTATCCCAAGCACATTCGTAGGAGCCGTGACGTGGGCTCGAACCTACGTTCCCAGACATAAGTTTCATCGATCCTTCATCAAAGGCTCCTATGGATTTGTTCATCGATGCATCACGAGAGTGTGATTACTCTCTGTGTACTTATAGCATAAGTGATCATTCTTATCATACAGCGTGTAAGCGGAACAAGGCTCAGAATACTGCTGAGATAACCTCATACACAATAACCACGACCAGGTTGTGATCTTCTCGGCTGTTGTCTACCCCAAATATCACCAAAAACCAGAGCGCCAGCACGATAACACCCCCCCCCCCCTCGATAACATGGTGGGCAATACTGATATGAAAACATTCATTTGATTTGTTTGTTGGAATTCATTTTCTTGTAGAGGTCCTTTACACCATCGTGAATATTGGTGGTAAGGATATCCAGCATGCTTGGGGGGGGGGAGTGGATGGATATCCTGGGGGTGTAGAATATCCTGGATATGGAGTATTAGGATATCCTGAATTTTGAGGATTAGGATATCCTGAATATTGAGGATTAGGATATCCTGAATATTGAGGATTAGGTTATCCTGAATATTGAGGATTATGATATCCTGAATATTGAGGCTTAGGATATCCAGCATAATTGTGATAAGGCTATGTATTAGTAAACGTATTTATTATGTGCCGACAAAAAAAAAAAATATATATATATATATATATATATATATATATATATATATATATATATATATATATATATATATATATATATATATATATATATATCAGTGTTAAGAGGGATCGTATCCAGAGAGTGGGAAGAACCCATGATTGTATATCCTGGTCCCACAACCCATGATTGTATATCCTGGTCCCACAACCCATGATTGTATATCCGGGTGCCACAACCCATGATTGTATATCCAGGTGCCACAACCCGTGATTGTATATCCAGGTGCCACAACCCATGATTGCAAATCCGGGTCCCACAACCCATGATGTATATACGGGTGCCACAACCCATGATTGTATATCCGGGTGCCACAACCCATGATTGTATATCCGGGTGCCACAACCCATGATTGTATATCCGGGTGCCACAACCCATGATTGTATATCCTGGTCCCACAACCCATGATTGTATATCCGGGTGCCACAACCCATGATTGTATATCCTGGTGCCACAACCCGTGATTGTATATCCAGGTGCCACAACCCATGATTGCAAATCCGGGTGCCACAACCCATGATTGTATATCCGGGTGCCACAACCCATGATTGTATATCCGGGTGCCACAACCCATGATTGTATATCCTGGTGCCACAACCCATGATTGTATATCCGGGTGCAACAACCCATGATTGTATATCCGGGTGCCAGAACCCATGATTGTATATCCGGGTGCCACAACCCATGATTGTATATCCTGGTCCCACAACCCATGATTGTGTATCCTGGTGCCACAACCCATGATTGTATATCCTGGTGCCACAACCCATGATTGTATATCCTGGTGCCACAACCCATGATTGTATATCCGGGTGCCAGAACCCATGAGTGTATATTCAGGTGTCACAACCCATGATTGCAAATCCGGGTGCCACAACCCATGATTGCAAATCCGGGTGCAACAACCCATGATTGTATATCCGGGTCCCACAACCCATGATTGTATATCCGGGTGCCACAACCCATGAATGTATATCCAGGTGTTTGCACTGAATGCATTGCAAGGCTTTTGAAGGTTACACTAGGAAAGAAGGGAAGTGAAAGTCTCGATAAAGATTGTGAATGAAATCTGGACAATCAGAGGAGTTGCCTATGAGGATTGTGAAGTTTGTCTGGTGACCCGGGAGCACGAGATTACGTATATGGTTAGGCTCAGACCTCACCTGCTCGGATTGTTGGCCAGCTCCGGAACAAGGGTATACAGCCTGTTCTGGTCGACTCCTTGTAAGTTGGGGAGGTGCAAGGGTGAAGTGAGAGTGGTGACCACCCTTGAGAGAGAGAGAGAGAGAGAGAGAGAGAGAGAGAGAGAGAGAGAGAGAGAGAGAGAGAGAGAGAGAGAGAGAGAGAGAGAGAGAGAGAGAGAGAGAGAATGAGAATGAGAATGAGAATGAGAATGAGAATCTGAAGGAGTAGGTATCAGTGAGCAAGTTATTATCGTGTGGTTATCTTCATCATTACTAACCTTCAGCCTCACCATAACCACAACCATCATCATCATTTAGCATCAATTAACAACCCAACCACCACCGTCATGATTATCTAGCACCACCAACACAATCACCACCACCACTACCACACCCTTTACCATACTACCAGAGTACCAACGCACCATCACAGTTGACACTACCGACACACTACTACACTATCACACTAGAGTAGTTAACAGATGGAATGCATTAGGCAGTGATGTGGTGGAGGCTGACTCCATACACAGTTTCATGTGTAGATTTGATAGAGCCCAGTAGGCTCAGGAACCTGTACACCTGAAGATACTGGAGTTAAGTGATGTAATACAGCTGCAGACACCAGACATTGTTGCACTCACGGAGACAAAACTGGAAGATGTAATTTTAAATGAGGTCATATTCCCAAGGGGCTACTCAATTTGGAGACGGGACAGAAAAATTAGGAAAGGCGGTGGCGTTGCTGTGCTGGTAAAAGAACACCTAAAGGTGAACGAAATAATGACTGCCAATCCACAAGAAGTTGACATAATAGCACTAGAGATCTGCCATGAGGATGATAAACTAATGATAATAAATGCATATAGTCCACCGCCAAGCAGCACATGGTCAAAGGAGGAGCTAGATAGTAAACGTGAAGGTCTTATAACAATAATGAGAGAGATTATAGCGAGAGCGGATAACGATAGATCGCAACTGTTGATAGTCGGTGACTTCAACTTGAAATCAATAGACTAGGAAGCATATGAAGCTAAAACAGAAGATTTTTGGGCCTGTAAATTTGTAGACCTCATCCTGGAAACATTCTTGTATCAACATGTTAAACAAGCTACGAGGATGAGGGGACGTTCCCTCCATGCTAGATTTGATATTTACCAGGAAGGAGGAAGAGATATTTGACATTCAGTACCTTCCTCCCTTGGGTAAAAGTGACCATGTCTTTTTGGGAATAAAGTATGCAATGCGTTATAAGCTGGAAGAAAATAAGGAGGTTGAAGCAGTTGAAAAACCAGACTTCAGGAGAGGACATTATGGTGACCTTAGAAATTTTTTTAGTGAGTATAACTGGACAGACTTGATGCTAGGCAAGGAAGTGAATGAGATGTATGGCAAGTTTTGTGAAATATATGATAAAGGCACAAAAAAATTTATACCAAAACAGAAATGCTAGGAAACAGGATTGGTTCAATAGAAATTGCGAGAGGGCTAGAGACCAAAAGACACAAAAATGGAATCAATACAGGAAGAGGCCGAACCCCCAAACATACCAGCGATACAAAGATGCGAGAAACAACTACACGGCAGTGAGGAGAGAGGCAGAAAGAAATTTTGAAAAAGGGATTGCAGACAAATGTAAAACAGAACCAGGTTTATTCTATAAATTCATAAACAACAAATTGCAGGTAAAGGATAATATTCAGAGGTTGAAAATGGGAAATAGATTCACGGAAGATGAAAAGGAAATGTGTGAAACACTAAACGAAAAGTTCCAAAGTGTGTTTGTAGAAAATGAAATCTTCAGGGAACCAGATACAATAAGAATTCCAGAGAACAACATTGAACACATAGAGGTGTCTACAGATGAAGTGGAAAAAATGCTCAAGGAGCTCGGTAAGAACAAAGCAGCTGGCCCAGATGGCGTTTCACCATGGGTTCTGAGAGAATGTGCATCTGAGCTAAGCATTCCACTTCACCTGGTCTTTCAGGTATCCCTGTGTACAGGAATCGTAGCAGACGTGTGGAAACAGGCTAACATAGTTCCAATCTACAAAAGTGGCAACAGGGAAGACCCCCTCAATTATAGACCTGTATCATTGACAAGTGTAATAGTGAAAGTATTGGAAAAACTAATCAAAACTAAATGGGTAGAACACCTAGAGAGAAATTATATAATATCAGACAGACTGTATGGTTTTCGATCTGGAAGATCCTGTGTATAATTTCTATGATCGAGCCACAGAGATATTACAGAAAAGAGATGGTTGGGTTGACTGCATCTATCTGGACCTAAAAAAGGCTTTCGACAGAGTTCCACATAAGAGATTGTTCTGGAAACTGGAAAATATTGGAGGGGTGACAGGTAAGCTTCTATCATGGATGAAAAATTTTCTGACTGATAGAAAAATGAGGGCAGTAATCAGAGGCAATGTATCGGAATGGAGAAATGTCACAAGTGGAGTACCACAGGGTTCAGTTCTTGCACCAGTGATGTTTATTGTGTACATAAATGATCTACCAGTTGGTATACAGAATTATATGAACATGTTTGCTAATGATGCTAAGATAATAGGAAGGATAAGAAATTTAGATGATTGTCATGCCCTTCAAGAAGACCTGGACAAAATAAGTAGATGGAGCACCACTTGGCAAATGGAATTTAATGTTAATAAATGTCATGTTATGGAATGTGGAATAGGAGAACATAGGCCCCACAAAACCTATATATTATGTGAGAAATCTTTAAAGAATTCTGATAAAGAAAGAGATCTAGGGGTGGTTCAAGATAGAAAACTATCACCTGAGGACCACATAAAGAATATTGTGCAAGGAGCCTATGCTATGCTTTCTAACTTCAGAATTGCATTTAAATACATGGATGGCGATATACTAAAGAAATTGTTCATGACTTTTGTTAGGCCAAAGCTAGAATATGCAGCTGTTGTGTGGTGCCCATATCTTAAGAAGCACATCAACAAACTGGAAAAGGTGCAAAGACATGCTACTAAGTGGCTCCCAGAACTGAAGGGTAAGAGCTACGAGGAGAGGTTAGAAGCATTAAACATGCCAAAACTAGAAGACAGAAGAAAAAGAGGTGATATGATCACTACATACAAAATAGTAACAGGAATTGATAAAATCGACAGGGAAGATTTCCTGAGACCTGGCACTTCAAGAACAAGAGGTCATAGATTTAAACTAGCTAAACACAGATGCCGAAGAAATATAAGAAAATTCACCTTCGCAAATAGAGTGGTAGACGGTTGGAACAAGTTAAGTGAGAAGGTGGTGGAGGCCAAGACCGTCAGTAGTTTCAAAGCGTTATATGACAAAGAGTGCTGGGAAGACGGGACACCACGAGCGTAGCTCTCATCCTGTAACTACACTTAGGTAATTACACTTAGGTAATTACCAGTTGATTGACGGTTGAGAGGCGGGACCAAAGAGTCGATGCTCAACAGATACACTTTATGATTGCCGAGGCATGGCACTCCTGCCTGACAGTTGCCAAGTCAACCTGCCGGGGCATGGCACTCCTGCCTCGCAGTTGCCAAGTCAACCTGCCGGGGCATGGCACTACATACTACACATTCTCAGGTATATTAAGGATATTCATGTCGCAGATCTTAAGATTAATACTATGTCTATGAATTCAATTGCATTAAAGGGAAAAATTATATTCGTTCATACAGATGTGTATAGTTGCCTAAGTGTAGCTACCTAAGTGTACAACCCGTTCTTGCACTTGCTTAGAGTCAATATTGGCTTATTTAATAAGTGCATATGTGACATATTAATTGATTGTGAATATTTTAGTTTACCTTGAAAAGCTTCATAAAAAAACACCGACCTCACCTAACCTTCTTAGTATGTTAAGATAAGTATCTTATTGCTTCTTAATTACAATTATTACTTAACCTATATTGTTGATAGCTTAAGTAATAATTGTAAATAAGAAGCAATAAGATGCTTATCTTATCATACTAAGAAGGTTAGGTGAGGTCGGTGTTTTCTATGAAGCTTTTCAAGGTAAACTAAAATATTCACAATCAATTAGTATGTCACATATGCACTTATTACATAAACCAATATTGACTGTAAGCAAGTGCGAGAACGGGTTGAAGTGTATTTACCTAAGTCTAATTACTTATGTGTAGTTACCTAAGTGTAATTGCCTAAGTGTAGTTACCTAAGTGTAATTACCTAAATGTAGTTACCTAAGTGTAATTACCAAAGTGTAGTTACAGGATGAGAGCTACGCTCGTGGTGTCCCGTCTTGCCTATAAACTTTAGTAATGTGACGCTTTGGAACTGCTGATGTGTGCGTTTATGTGTGGGAATTCATTGTTTGTATTTACTATTTGAGTCTGCAGGATCAATTAAGCTCTCTCTCTCTCTCTCTGTATATATTATTATATAAGTATATATAATTGTGTGTGTGTATTCATATAAGGTTAATCATATGTATAATCTAGTAAATCCAATACTTTTCGCGTTGTGTAGGAACATGTCAGCCACGGCGGCTCCTTGTTGCCCTGGAGCCGCCGGCTCAGCTGCCACTGGATGTACTACTCTCCTCTATATACGCCAACTTTTAACCATTATAAAGTTGCAACCATCTTTATGCTCGGTTCTTGCCTACGCTCTTATCTTTATCAATCACCAACTTCCCTTAAGGTATCTCAGCCTCAGTTTGCCCAGTGAACAAGAAAATTGATTCCGATCATCTCAGTCTCTCTGTTTCTCTCTCTCTCTCTCATCCTCTCGAAGGGGCATCCTCCGCGGCTCTTTCCCCTCGCTGTTCGCCCTTTGTTTATACATTTCCCCTCTCCCTGTTTTCTTCCCTCCCCCTCCCTCTTCCTGGTGTCATTAGAGCTCATCTCTGGGTAATGATGTCCACTCCGCCGAGCCCCGCATCTGAATTTCAAAGCGGGCACGCCATTACGCTCCCTGATCTCCAAGTTAATGCCGACCAGTCGATGCCGAAGCCTACATATATTTGGATTTTCGGAGAGTAATTTTCTGTAACTGCTCGTGACTCGGGCGAGAGGTGGGTGATGGCGGAGTCCGCCCGAGTGTTTATGACGACTTCTTGTGTATCTGAACCAGTCCTTGTTTACGTCCGCCGCCTCGTTCACAGCCGCCGCCGGCCGACGGTATCCACATCCGACAGAGGTATGTAAAAACGACATTAAGGAGGATTTTATTGCGATATCCTTACTTGTGGTCCCTTACGTGGGTGATATTTCTAGGAAAGCCGACGATATACTGTCGCTGGTTTTGTATACATGTATACATATGTATGCTTATGCCCTAAGATACATTTCAGCTATTTATTTTATATTTTACGCTGAATGCATTTTTATGTACACCTTATTTAACATATAACAGAGAATTCTAAGAAAGGAAAAAAGGCCAGGAAATGGTCAGATATAAGCAATATCAACCCTGTTTGTCTCGGAGCCAAAACAATAGGTTAAAACCTGCACTAATTATCATCTTATCCTACAATCAACAAATGAGAAGACTTAGCCAATTAGACGTAGTACAATGATTAAAAAAAAAAGGTCTGGCAGAAGGCTATATCAATACTCAGGCAATATGCGAGGGTCTGAGGACCCCAGCGGTGTAAGGCATCTTATTAAGCCCGGCTGGGAACCGGATATGTGATTTAATTGTTCAGTTGTCAAACGGGAGGATTATTGCTTAGGTCTGATCATCGCAAGTGTTGTGATATACAGCGGGTAGGTAGTTGTTGCACACCTCGCGAGGTTGTGCAGCGGGTAGGTAGTTGTTGCTCACCTCGCGAGGTTGTGCAGCGGGTAGGTAGTTGTTGCTCACCTCGCGAGGTTGTGCAGCGGGTAGGTAGTTGTTGCTCACCTC
>NC_091177.1:17056410-17068910 GCF_040958095.1 Procambarus clarkii
CATTCAGCGACCCCCCCCCCGCCCATTCAGTGTCCCCCAGCCCATTCAGCGACCTCCCCCCCCCCCTATTCAGTGACACCGCCGCCCACTCAGTCACCTACCCCCCCCCGCCCATTCAGCGACCCCCGCCCATTCAGCGACCCCCGCCCATTCAGTGACCCCCCGCCCATTCAGCGACCCCCCGCCCATTCAGCGACCCCCCGCCCATTCAGCGACCTCCCGCCCATTCAGCGACCTCCCGCCCATTCAGCGACCCCCCGCCCATTCAACGACCCCCCGCCCATTCAGTGACCCCCCGCCCATTCAGTGACCCCCCCCCGCCCATTCAGCGACCCCCCCCCCACGCTCATTCAGGGACCCCCCCCCCCCCCCGCCCATTCAGCGACCCCCCGCCCATTCAGCGACTCCCCCGCCCATTCAGCGACCCCGCGCCCATTCAGCGACCCGCCCCCCTCCCATTCAGTGACCCCCCCGCCCATTTAGTGAACCCCCGCCCATTCAGCGACCCCCCCCCGCCCAATCAGCGACCCCTCGCCCATTCAGCGACCCCCCCCCCCGCCCATTCAGCGACCCCCCCCGCCCATTCAGCGACCCCCCTCCGCCCATTCAGTGACCCCCTCCGCCCATTCAGTGACTCCCTCCGCCCATTCAGCGACCCCCCGCCTATTCAGTGACCTCCCCCGCCCATTCAGTGACCCCTCCACCCATTCAACGACCCCCCGCCCATTCAGCGACCTCCCGCCCATTCAGTGACCCCCACCCATTCAGCGACCCCCCCCTCGCCCATTCAGCGACCCCCCGCCCATTCAGCTACCTCTATCCCCCCGCCCATTCAGCGACCCCCCGCCCATTCAGCGACCCCCCGCCCATTCAGCGACCTCCCGCCCATTCAGCGACCTCCCGCCCATTCAGCGACCCCCCGCCCATTCAACGACCCCCCGCCCATTCAGTGACCCCCCGCCCATTCAGTGACCCCCCCCGCCCATTCAGTGACCCCCCACGCTCATTCAGGGACCCCCCCCCCCGCCCATTCAGCGACCCCCCGCCCATTCAGCGACTCCCCCGCCCATTCAGCGACCCCGCGCCCATTCAGCGACCCGCCCCCCTCCCATTCAGTGACCCCCTCGCCCATTTAGTGAACCCCCGCCCATTCAGCGACCCCCCCCCGCCCATTCAGCGACCCCCCGCCCATTCAGCGACCCCCCCGCCCATTCAGCGACCCCCCCCGCCCATTCAGCGACCCCCCTCCGCCCATTCAGTGACCCCCTCCGCCCATTCAGTGACTCACTCCGCCCATTCAGCGACCCCCCGCCTATTCAGTGACCTCCCCCGCCCATTCAGTGACCCCTCCACCCATTCAACGACCCCCCGCCCATTCAGCGACCTCCCGCCCATTCAGTGACCCCCACCCATTCAGCGACCCCCCCCCCTCGCCCATTCAGCGCCCCCCGCCCATTCAGCTACCTCATTCCCCCCGCCAATTCAGCGACCCCCCGCCCATTCAGCGACCCCCCGCCCATTCAGCGACCCCCCGCCCATTCAGCGACCCCCCGCCTATTCAGCGACCTCTATCCCCCCCCCCGCCTATTCAGCGACCTCTATCCCCCCCCCCCCCGCCTATTCAGCGACCCCCCGCCCATTCAGCAACCCCCGCCTATTCAGCGATATCCCCCCCCCCCCGCCCATTCAACGACCTCTCCCCCCCCCCCCGCCCATTCAGCGACCTCTCCCCCCCCCCCCGCCTATTCTGAGACCCCCCGCCCATTCAGCGACCCCCCGCCCATTCACCGACCCCCCCTATTCAGCGACATCCATCTATTAAGCGATCCTAGCCCATTAAGCGATCACAACCTATTCAGCTACCTATTAAACACTTCTTACCTATTAAACGATCTCTCGCCCATCCAACGACCGCTCGCCAATTCAGCGACCTCCCACCCATTCAGAGACCTAAACCCCCCTCCCCGCCGATTCAGCGACCCCCCGCCCATTCAGCGACCCCCCGTCCATTCAGCGACCCCCCGCCCATTCAGCGACCCCCCGCCCATTCAGCGACCCCCCGCCCATTCAGCGACCCCCCGTCCATTCAGCGACCCCCCGCCCATTCAGCGACCCCCCGCCCATTCAGCGACCCCCCGCCCATTCAGCGACCCCCGGCCCATTAAGCGCCCCCGCCCCCTCCACCCATTGAGCGAATTATTGCAAGAGAGTGACAATGTTGCCCTTCCAGTTGATGTTATTGCTTTATATACATATTTAAATGTTGTATATGTCGCACTATTTTATTAGTCATAATTTGTATTAATATTTTTGTTGTTTTTGTTTCAGAGTTTGTTGGCAATACTGTTGTCACCGTTGTTCTTGTTGGCAATACTGTTGTCACCGTTGTTCTTGTTGGCAATACTGTTGTCACCGTTATTCTTTCTGTCAATACTGTTGTCACCGTTGTTCTTGTTGGCAATACTGTTGTCACCGTTGTTCTTGTTGGCAATACTGTTGTCACCGTTGTTCTTGTTGGCAATACTGTTGTCACCGTTATTCTTGTTGGCAATACTGTTGTCACCGTTGTTCTTGTTGGCAATACTGTTGTCACCGTTGTTCTTGTTGGCAATACTGTTGTCACCGTTATTCTTGTTGGCAATACTGTTGGCATGATTGTTGCAACTGTTGTTTTTGTTGTTAATATTGTAACAATGCATGACAACACGACACCGACACCACGACACCAACAGCACGACACCAACAGCACGACACTAACAGCACGACACCAACAGCACGACACCAACAGCACGACGCTCTACACGACACCAACACCACGACGCTCTACACGACACCAACACCACGACGCTCTACACGACACCAACACCACGACGCTCTACACGACACCAACAGCACGACGCTCTACACGACACCAACACCACGACGCTCTACACGACACCAACACCACGACGCTCTACACGACACCAACAGCACGACGCTCTACACGACACCAACACCACGACGCTCTACACGACACCAACACCACGACACTCTACACGACACCAACAGCACGACGCTCTACACGACACTAACAGCACGACACCAACAGCACGACACCAACAGCACGACACCAACACCACGACGCTCTACACGACACCAACAGCACGACGCTCTACACGACACCAACACCACGACGCTCTACACGACACCAACACCACGACGCTCTACACGACACCAACACCACGACGCTCTACACGACACCAACACCACGACGCTCTACACGACACCAACACCACGACGCTCTACACGACACCAACACCACGACGCTCTACACGACACCAGCACCACGACGCTCTACACGACACCAACACCACGACGCTCTACACGACACCAACACCACGACGCTCTACACGACACCAACACCACGACGCTCTACACGACACCAACACCACGACGCTCTACACGACACCAACACCACGACGCTCTACACGACACCAACACCACGACGCTCTACACGACACCAACACCACGACGCTCTACACGACACCAACACCACGACGCTCTACACGACACCAACACCACGACGCTCTACACGACACCAACACCACGACGCTCTACACGACACCAACACCACGACGCTCTACACGACACCAACACCACGACGCTCTACACGACACCAACACCACGACGCTCAACACGACACCAACACCACGACGCTCTACACGACACCAACACCACGACGCTCTACACGACACCACTCATCTGTAACACCTGAGCAGATAATGCAGCGTGCCAACCAGCCCCACATTACTGCACGCCGTAGCTCTTGTGCACCTTCAAGAGTACATCACCCTCTTACTATACAGGAACCCTCTTCACCCTCTTACTATACAGCAACCCTCTTCACCCTCTTACTATACAGCAACCCTCTTCACCCTCTTACTATACAGCAACCCTCTTCACCCTCTTACTATACAGCAACCCTCTTCACCCTCTTACTATACAGCAACCCTCTTCACCCTCTTACTCTACAGGAACCCTCTTCACCCTCTTACTATACAAGAACCCTCTTCACCCTCTTACTATACAGCAACCCTCTTCACCCTCTTACTATACAGCAACCCTCTTCACCCTCTTACTATACAGCAACCCTCTTCACCCTCTTACTATACAGCAACCCTCTTCACCCTCTTACTATACAGGAACCCTCTTCACCCTCTTACTATACAAGAACCCTCTTCACCCTCTTACTATACAAGAACCCTCTTCACCCTCTTACTATACAGGAACCCTCTTCACCCTCTTACTATACAGGAACCCTCTTCACCCTCTTACTCTACAGGAACCCTCTTCACCCTCTTACTATACAGGAACCCTCTTCACCCTCTTACTCTACAGGAACCCTCTTCACCCTCTTACTATACAGGAACCCTCTTCACCCTCTTACTATACAGCAACCCTCTTCACCCTCTTACTATACAGCAACCCTCTTCACCCTCTTACTATACAGCAACCCTCTTCACCCTCTTACTATACAAGAACACTTATCAAAGTCACCCTATTCATTGACAAGTGACTCGGGAGCAGGATTTAAATGTGTGAGGTTCTAGTACCACACCTCAGGAGTCACCACCTGTGACCATAGCCATCGGAGCCACTAATGTCTGTACTCAGTCTATAGTCAGTGAAGACTATACCAGCCGTCTATCTCTGAGTCCTTCAGTGTTAAAGGAACGTTCATTGCCCTCCTTCACTCTTCTTGCTTCATGAGAGGGTGACGTCCTCAAACTTTCTGGCAACTTGTTCTTCTCTAAACACATAGCAGTGATTCTTGTCTCATGTTTGGTCTTTAGATTCATGAAAATATCACTGCGAGGTTTACCCCCACATGCTGAACGTAATGTGTGCTGTGCGGGGTGTACTGTGCACACACACTCACACACAAGTGACTGTGTGTGTGTGTGTGTGTGTACTCACCTAATTGTACTCACCTAATTGTGCTTGCGGGGGTTGAGCTCTGGCTCTTTGGTCCCGCCTCTCAACCGTCAATCAACTGGTGTACAGATTCCTGAGCCTATTGGGCTCTATCATATCTACATTTGAAACTGTGAATGGAGTCAGCCTCCACCACATCACTTCCTAATGCATTCCATTTGCTAACTACTCTGACACTGAAAAAGTTCTTTCTAACGTCTCTGTGGCTCATTTGGGTACTCAGCTTCCACCTGTGTCCCCTTGTTCGCGTCCCACCAGTGTTGAAAAGTTCGTCCTTGTTTACCCGGTCGATTCCCCTGAGGATTTTGTAGGTTGTGATCATGTCCCCCCTTACTCTTCTGTCTTCCAGTGTCGTGAGGTGCATTTCCCGCAGCCTTTCCTCATAACTCATGCCTCTTAGTTCTGGGACTAGTCTAGTAGCATACCTTTGGACTTTTTCCAGCTTCGTCTTGTGCTTGACAAGGTACGGGCTCCATGCTGGGGCCGCATACTCCAGGATTGGTCTTACATATGTGGTGTACAAGATTCTGAATGATTCCTTACACAGGTTCCTGAACGCCGTTCTGATGTTAGCCAGCCTCGCATATGCCGCAGACGTTATTCTCTTTATGTGGGCTTCAGGAGACAGGTTTGGTGTGATATCAACTCCTAGATCTTTCTCTCTGTCTGTTTCATTAAGTACTTCATCTCCTATTCTGTATCCTGTGCCTGGCCTCCTGTTTCCACTGCCTAGTTTCATTACTTTGCATTTACTCGGGTTGAACTTCAACAGCCATTTGTTGGACCATTCACTCAGTCTATCCAGGTCATCTTGTAGCCTCCTACTATCATCCTCTGTTTCAATCCTCCTCATAATTTTTGCATCGTCGGCAAACATTGAGAGGAACGAATCTATACCCTCTGGGAGATCATTTACATATACCAGAAACAGTATAGGTCCAAGGACTGACCCCTGCGGGACTCCACTTGTGACGTCTCGCCAATCTGAGACCTCACCCCTCACACAGACTCGTTGTCTCCTGTTGCTTAGGTATTCCTCTATCCACCGGAGTACCTTCCCTCTCACTCCAGCCTGCATCTCCAACTTTCGCACTAGCCTCTTGTGTGGCACTGTATCAAAGGCTTTCTGACAATCCAAAAATATGCAGTCTGCCCACCCTTCTCTTTCTTGCCTTATTTTTGTTGCCTGGTCGTAGAATTCAAGTAACCCTGTGAGGCAGGACCTGCCATCCCTGAACCCATGTTGATGCTGTGTTACAAAGTTCCTTCGCTCCAGATGCTCCACTAGTTTTTTTCGCACAATCTTCTCCATCAGCTTGCATGGTATGCAGGTTAGGGACACTGGCCTGTAGTTCAGTGCCTCCTGTCTATCCCCTTTCTTGTATATCGGGACTACGTTAGCTGCTTTCCAAGTATCTGGCAGTTCCCCTGTTGCCAGTGATTTGTTATACACTATGGAGAGTGGTAGGCTCAGTTCTCTTGCTCCTTCCTTTAGAACCCAAGGGGAGATTCCATCTGGGCCTATAGCCTTCGTCACGTCCAACTCTAGTAAACACTTCCTTACTTCCCCACTGGTAATCTCAAACTCTTCCAGTGGTTCCTGGTTAGCTATTCCCTCACTTACCTCTGGAATTTCTCCTTGTTCTAAGGTGAAGACCTCCTGGAATTTCTTATTCAATTCCTCACACACTTCCTTGTCATTTGTAGTGAATCCTTCCGCCCCTATCCTTAATCTCATAACCTGTTCCTTTACTGTTGTTTTTCTCCTAATGTGGCTATGCAACAATTTAGGCTGAGTCTTTGCCTTGCTTGCGATGTCATTTTCGTATTGTCTTTCTGCCTCTCTTCTCATCCTGACATATTCATTCCTGGCATTCTGGTATCTTTCTCTGCTCTCCAGTGTCCTGTTATTCCTATAGTTTCTCCATGCCCTTTTACTTTGCTGCTTAGCTAGCCTACATCTTTGATTAAACCATGGGTTTCTCATCTTCATTTCTCTGTTTTCCTTTTGGACTGGGACAAACTTGTTTGCTGCGTCCTTGCACTTCTGCGTGATGTAATCCATCATATCTTGGGCCGTCTTTCCCCTGAGCTCTGTTTCCCATGCTATATCTGTTAGGAATTTTCTTATCCCCTCATAGTTTCCCTTTCGGTATGCTAACCTTTTGGTTTCGGTATCCCTCCTCGAGTTCAATAACCCTTCTTCAATCAAGTACTCAAACACCAGTACACTGTGGTCGCTCATTCCTACTGGGTCCTCAAAACCGATTTCTCTTATGTCGGAGTCGTTCAGAGTGAAGACTAGGTCGAGTCTCGCTGGTTCGTCATTGCCTCTCATCCTTGTGGGTTCTCCGACATGCTGCGTTAAAAAGTTGCTTGTCACCACCTCCAATAGCTTGGCTCTCCACGTATCCTCGCCTCCATGCGGTTCCTTGTTCTCCCAGTCAATCTTTCCGTGATTGAAGTCGCCCATGATGAGCAGGTGGGATCTATTTCTACAGGCAGCAGAGGCTGCCCTCTCAATTATAGTGTTAACTGCCTTGTTGTTTTCATACTCTTGACTGGGTCTCCTGTCATTTGGTGGAGGGTTGTATATTACTGCTACTACTATTCTTGGTCCTCCCATTGTTATGGTGCCTGCTATGTAGTCTCTGAACTCCTCACAGCCCGGGATGGCCATCTCCTTAAAACTCCATTCCCTTCTCATGAGTAGGGCCACTCCGCCTCCTCCTCTACCTTCCCTCTCTTTCCTTATTACTGTATACTCCTGGGGAAACACGGCATTCGTTATGATTCCAGAGAGTTTTGTTTCAGTGAGTCCGATTACATCTGGGTTAACTTCTTGTGCTCTTTCCCTTAGTTCACTTGTCTTGCTTGTGATCCCATCTATGTTCGAGTACATCACCCTGAAACTGACTCTCTTCTGCTTCTTTTCTGGGGGGGACCTTTGGGATCTGGGGTGAGTGGGAGCTGGGGGGACCTGGCACGGGGGGATTGGTGGAGGAGGGAGGGCTTGGGGTGGTGGGGGAGAGGGGGAGGGTACAGGGGGTGGATAAGAGGGGGAGGGTACAGGGGGTGGATAAGAGGGGGAGGGTACAGGGGGTGGATAAGAGAGGGAGGGTACAGGAGGTGGGTAAGAGAGGGAGGGTTGGGGAAGCATGGGGGGAGGAGAGGCTGTGGGGGATAGGGGAGATGGGGGGGCTTGGGGGGAGAGAAAAGGGTGGAGGGCTTGGGGGGCGTGGGGGAAAAGGGAGGGCTGAGGTGGGTGAGGAAGAGGGGAGGGTTTAGGGGAGTGGGGGAGAGGGGAAGACTTAGGTGGGGTGGGGGAGAGAGTGGCAAAAGTTAGAACATCATTCAGAATCCTAAGTAAGGAGGCATTTAGGGCGCTTTACATTGCCTACGTGAGGCCAGTCTTAGAGTATGCCGCCTCATCATGGAGTCCCCATCTGAAGAAGTATATAATGAAACTGGAAAAGGTTCAGAGGTTTGCAACGAGACTCGTCCCAGAGCTACGAGGGATGGGGTATGAGGAGCGCCTGAGGGAACTGTGCCTTACGACACTAGAAAGAAGAAGGGAGAGGGGGGACATGATAGGAACGTATAAGATACTCAGAGGGATTGACAGAGTGAACATAGACGAAATGTTCACACGGAATAGTAACAGAACGAGGGGACATGGATGGAAGCTTGAAACTCAGATGAGTCACAGAGATGTTAGGAAGTTTTCTTTTAGCGTGAGAGTAGTGGGAAAATGGAATGCACTTCAGGAACAGGTTGTGGAAGCAAATACTATTCATAATTTTAAAACCAGGTATGATAGGGAAATGGGACAGGAGTCATTGCTGTAAACAACCGATGCTGGAAAGGCGGGATCCAAGAGTCAATGCTCGATCCTGCAGACACAACTAGGTGAGTACACACACACACACACACAAACACACACACACACACACACACACACACACACACACACACACACACACACACACACACACACACACACACACACACACACACACACAAACAAACACACAAACACACACACACAAACACACAAAAACACACACACACACACACACACACACACACACACACTCAAACGGGCCGGCGGCTGAGCGGATAGCACGCTGGGCGCGTGATCCTGTAGTCCCGGGTTCGATCCCGGGCGCCGGTGAGAAACTATGGGCAGAGTTTTTTTTCACCCAATGCCCCTGTTATCTAGCAGTAAATAGGTACCTGGGTGTTAGTCAGCTGTCACGGGCTGCTTCCTGGTGTGTGTGTGTGTGGTGTGGAAAAAAATAGTAGTAGTAGTTAGTAACAGTTGACTGACATTTGAGAGGCGGGCGGAAAGAGCAGAGCTCAACCCCCGTAAGCACAACTAGGTGAATACAGCTAGGTGAATACACACACAAAACGGTTTTCCGTTATTTTCTATGAAAAGAAATTCTTCCTATCATCTCACAGTAAACTCTGTTCACCTCAAGAAACTTTGTCTTCTTATGTGTGCTCATTGTGAAGGGCAGTGTTAGAGGCACGGTGTGACGCAGCTCAGAGGCACGGTGTGACGCAGCTCAGAGGCACGGTGTGACGCAGCTCAGAGGCACGGTGTGACGCAGCTCAGAGGCACGGTGTGACGCAGCTCAGAGGCATGATGTGACGCAGCTCAGAGGCATGATGTGACGCAGCTCAGAGGCATGATGTGACGCAGCTCAGAGGCACGGTGTGACGCAGCTCAGAGGCATGATGTGACGCAGCTCAGAGGCACGGTGTGACGCAGCTCAGAGGCATGATGTGACGCAGCTCAGAGGCACGGTGTGCCGCAGCTCAGAGGCATGATGTGACGCAGCTCAGAGGCATGATGTGACGCAGCTCAGAGGCATGATGTGACGCAGCTCAGAGGCATGATGTGACGCAGCTCAGAGGCATGATGTGACGCAGCTCAGAGGCACGGTGTGACGCAGCTCAGAGGCATGATGTGACGCAGCTCAGAGGCATGATGTGACGCAGCTCAGAGGCATGATGTGATGCAGCTCAGAGGCATGATGTGACGCAGCTCAGAGGCATGATGTGACGCAGCTCAGAGGCACGGTGTGACGCAGCTCAGAGGCACGGTGTGACGCAGCTCAGAGGCATGATGTGACGCAGCTCAGAGGCATGATGTGACGCAGCTCAGAGGCATGATGTGACGCAGCTCAGAGGCATGATGTGACGCAACCCATTCTCGCATTTGCTTATAGTCAATATTGGCTTATTAATAAGTGCATATGTGACATACTATTTTATTGTGAATATTTGAGTTTACCTTGAAAAGCTGAATAAAAAACACCGACCAAACCTAACCTTCCTAGTATGTTAAGATAAGCATCTTATTGCTCCTTAATTACAATTAATACTTAACCTATACCAATATTGATATTACAGTTTTATAAAATTAATGAAACAAAAACAAAATATTTAAATAGTAAAGTAACTCAGGATATTGACAAATATTGTATAAAATATCTCTTGTTTAATAAAACTGAAGAAAAAAAATCCTAATACGAAAACTGGTGTTTAGCAATTCTATAAGAAGAGTTTATACCTTAAAAACAAAATATAACTTGGCATATACCACATAAGTACTTATTAATCAGCCAAATAGTGACTATAAGCAATTAGTCATATATGTACTGTCTTGTGCGAGAGCGGGTTGTGTGACGCTACTCAGAGGCGGACCGACGTGTCCTGTAGAGTGACCGCGGGAGGGGGGGGGGGGGGTTGACACGTACAGGACACGTGCACACACTGTAGTGGTCATGGTCGCAGAGTGGGCTTCTCACTCTACTGAAACCTTCTCTCTCTAGTAACCTTGTATTATTTCAAATAACTTTAATATTTAAATATAGACACTTTAATGTTTTTATATAAAATCTTCTAAACAGGAGAATGTCTGCTTGTTTATCTGTCCAAAGTTCGAGGTGAGACGCTTGGGGCTAGCCTCACCCAACTTTGCAGGGAGAATGGTCTGAGGTATGGGACGGACGAAAACTTGTCGGGGTAGGCCTACGTTAAGTGCTTTAAGAAATATTAATATTTGCAGACACCCCATACTATTTCCAAGGCATTAAGTGTGATTTGGTGTGCTTTCCCTTATAATTTTTAGTGAGCATTTTATTTTGTTTAACACCTTTAGGTACATCTGCATTAATGGTCATAATAATAACCTATATGAGAGAACACTTGTTTCAGGGCTTCTTAATAATTCATTTTCTGAGAGATGGAAAGCAGGGGGAGGCCTGGTCGAGGACCGGGCCGCGGGACACTAAAGCCCCGAAATAATCTCAAGATAACCTCAAGATAACAACGGGGTGGAGGACAACTGGAGAGACGAAGGGAGGGACAAGGAGATGAGGACGAGGTGGGCAATAAGGATGATGGGGGGGGAGGGGGGAGGGAGGGAAGATCGGGAAAGAGGAGAAAAGAGACCCGGTTGCAGCCGGGTAACTGTGTATATATAAATGGAAATATCTGTCTGTTTTAGGATGGAGGGAAGAGGGGAGGGGAGGGAAATGGGTGAAGGGGAGAGAAGGAAGTGGGAGTGAGACGTAGGGGTGGCTGGAAAGGGGGGAAGAGGACACAAGGGAAGATGGGAAGGGAACAGGGGGACCGTAGGGAGAAGGAAAAGAATAAAAAGGTGGATGGGGAGAGAGAGACTCTCCCGGGCACCGCCGGGGACCGTTCCCAGAAAATAAAAATGATTTGTGAGTGTTCACCTGCCACAACAGTCATCGTATAACTTGTTTATTGACGTCATGTTATCTCTCTCTCTCTCTCTCTCTCTCTCTCTCTCTCTCTCTCTCTCTCTCTCTCTCTCTCTCTCTCTCTCTCTCTCTCTCTCTCTCTCTCTCTGTACTCGCCTAGTTTTGCTTGCGGGAGTTGAGCTCTGGCTCTTTGGTTCCGCCTCTAAACTGTCAATCAACTGGTGTATAGATTCCTGAGCCTATTGGCTCAGGAATCACACACATATAGTGCTCTATCATATCTACATTTGAAAATGTGTATGGAGTCACCCTGCACCACATCACTACTTAATGCATTCCATTTGTTAACTCCTCTGACACTGAAAAAATCTTTCTAATGTCTCTGTGGCTCATCTGGGTACTAAGTTTCGACCTGCGTCCCCTCGTTCGTGTTCCACCCGTGCAAAAGAGTTTGCCTTTGTCCGCCCTGTTAATTCCCCTGAGAATTTTGTAGGTGGTTATCATGTTTCCCCTTACTCTTCTGTTTATTAGGGATGTGACGATCTGCTGCCTTAACCTTTCCTCGTAGCTCATTCCTCTCAGTTCCGGGACGAGCCTGGTGGCATACCTCTGAATCTTCTCTAACTTTGTCTTGTGTTTAACCAGATATGGACTCCAGGCAGGAGCTCCATACTCCAGTAATGGTCTTACATAAGTGGGATACAAAGTCCTGAACGATTCCTTATACAAGTTTCTAAATGCAATTCTTAAGTTGGCCAGTCTAGCATATGCCGCTGATGATATCCT
>NC_091177.1:17073910-17123805 GCF_040958095.1 Procambarus clarkii
CTCGCCGGCGTCCGGGTTCGAACCCGAGACCACAGGATCACGCGTCCAGTGTTCTGTCCGCTCAGCCACCGGCTCCTAGGCCTACCATAACTACGCTACGATACGACTAAACCTCTGGAGCTTTGTGCATCTCTTGGATTAAATGGAGTCCTTTTAGACGTGGGCGTAATCGTTAATAAACACCTTCTGTCAACTTGGTGATTCTTGACATCTTTTTCAAACATTTGTTTTCTCTCTTCTTATTTTCAGCTCCGTCCGTTGCAGCCTTTGATGGCTTTTTCCATGTGTGTATCGTAACCTCGTTCCTTGCAACCTTGCAATAATCACGAATCTCTGACCATTACGAAGCATTCTTCCATTAACAATGGGTGCCGCCAACTGCCATCCCAGCGATGTACCTCGTCTTTCGAAGCTTCTGTAATCCTGACTTCCTCCTATTTTTGGTTTAATGGAAGTTTATTTCGGGAACTTCATTTGCTGGTGATGATAGGTTAAGAGGACACGGGTGAGAGCCAGCCCATAGTAGCCGGCACCAGCCTTCAGTGTGCCTGGCCCCGCCTGCCCACTACTACCATTTACTAACTAATACACGCTGACTCCCTCCATTATTCTTTCCTTTAAACCTAACCTTCTCCTTCCTTATCCCCCCATTCCTTTTCGACATTTGTTCTGCACCATTATTTCCCTTTTCTCTCTCCCTTCTTGTCTTCCCCTTCTCCCTGCCTTCCTCCCTCCCATCGCCGCCTCCTACCCTATTCTCTCCTCTCATCCCTCCCAATCCTCTCATCTCCCCTCCCTATTCACTCTATATTCTCCAAATATCCTCTAAGCTAAAAATGATTGTGTATTTTGTTTACCAAACGCTGCTTCGCTGCCCCTAATGTGCACCGACATAACATTTGCATAAAATTGACATCTTTACCCACAATATTGACTTCAGCCTTATTTCCCTTTCGCAATATAGCCGGCCGCTAGAAATCGGCTGATATTATATGTAACATTTTGGGTCCGGCCGGCATGTGTTATTATGTACTTATGTTAATACCTGAACGGCCGTCCCGGTGGCCGCTAGGGGGGGGGGGCATCCTCCTGCTGGGGGAACTTTTGTATTTCTGTATTTTGTGTTAGACGTTCTTATGGTGGTAATGAGGCTACTCGAGGCTCTTTCTTGGTGCTTGGGGGGCTCTGTTGTGGCACTTATCTGGGCTCTTTGATGACACTTCTTGCGGCTCTTTAGTGACACTTATGGAAGCTCTATGGTGGCAATTCTCGGTGCTGTGTCGTGACACTTACCAGAGCTCTATGATGGCCTACTGGGCACGGTGATCACGGCTTGTCGTGACCGTGTGTCCTGTAGGGACTTTTTTTATGTGTTTGTTAACACGACATAATAAATATATATAATTGGAGGCATTACTGGTAATTTCTTTATATTTTTAAAACAGTTTTATCTGATGAGCGGAGTACATGATGTGTTCTACAAGTGAACATATTGGTGTTCAGTTTTTGATCATTACAACTGTGGGCTCGGCAGTCAGGGATGGGGAGAGGGCTACTGTGTGTTCTGTTTTGTTCAGCGTCATTGTTATATCAGCCAGCCCTTTCTTCAGCTTTCTATTTTGTTTATTATTTAAGTTTTTATTTGTTTTTTCTCTTCTTCCTCTCTTCTCCCTTCATATAAATTTTCTCTCCCTTACTTAAAGGTCCCTCCCCCCCCCCCCTCCTGCGCTACTTTTTACTCCCATTAACTCTTTTCTTCTACAGCAACTGTCCTCTCCGCCCTCTGATACCTATTCCCCTTCTCTGCTTGTCTTCTCTTTTCATTTTTTTTCTCTGGTTGCTCTGTTTAACCTTTACAACAACTCTATATAGAACTCCTTCACCCCCTTCTCTGTCTCTTCCCACTCTTGCCTCACACCTCTCCCCACCCTTTTCCTGTCATATCTTTCCCCTTACCTCTCTTCTCCCTTTACCTTAGACCTCTCTCACCTCCCTTAGACAACACTCAGCCACCTTTTTCCCCTCCTTCAGATGTCCTCTCTTACCCCTCTCCCACCTCTCTGACCCCTCTCCCTCTATCCCACTTTGACCCCTCTCTACCCCACTCTAATTCCCCCCTCTGTACCCACCTAATTGTATCATGTCTCTCCACCCACTAGTTTACCTCCACCCCCCCCCCCTCTCTTACCCGTTTCCTCTATCCAACTGACCCCAATCTCCCCCCCCCCTTCACACCGACTCCTCTCCCCCCTCCACACCGACCCCTCTCTTCCCCTCCACTCCGACCCCTCTCCCCCCCTCCACTCCGACCCCTCTCTTCCCCTCCACACCGACCCCTCTCCCCCCCTCCACTTCCCCTTCACTTCCTCTCCCCTACGTTAAATTATGACTCATGACACATATGCCAAATTGCAGTGCATTCCTACCGGCTTAATTAGGCTGCATTATCTCGTATTACTCCACATATTACTGTATTAGGGTGAAGGAGACCTTCACCCCGCCCCTCGTACACTCATACACACACACACACACACGCATACACATACACACATACATACATACACACACAAACATATGACATATTCATTAATAGTGGCATGCAAAACATACATCCATACACGCACCCATTAACTCACGTCCATATGTTTATTTATATGCAGGCCCGTATGTTCGCACGCGCAGATACACGGTCGCCAACACAAGCCCACACACACATACACGCACGCGCAAGCAAGCACACACACACACTCACACACACACACACACACACACACACACACACACACACACACACACACACACACACACACACACACACACACATACACACCTTGTAGAGGCCTCGTATCTTGGTGGATAGCGCGCAGGACTCGTAATTCTGTGGCTCGGGTTCGATTCCCGCACGAGGCAGAAACAAATGGGCAAAATTTCTTTCACCTTGAATTCCCCTGTTACCTAGCAGTAAATAGGTACCTGGGAGTTAGTCAGCTGTCACGGGCTGCTTCCTGGGGGTGGAGGCCTGGTCGAGGACCGGGCCGCGGAGACACTAAAAAAAAAAACGAAATCATCTCAAGATAACCTCAAGATAACCTTACCGTGAGGTGATTTCGGGGCTCAGCGACCTTGCGGCCCGGTCGTCGACCAGGCCTCCTCGCTCCTGTGTTACGAGCGAACTCTGAGAGAATTATCTGCTGCCAAAAATTATTGTACTATATCGGAAAATTGAATGAATAGAAATGAAGACTGAAACAGAATAGAATAATAATAATGTGTAGAATAATAAACCCCACATTGTTTGAGTTAGGAAAACACTATTTGTCAAATATTGATACTGTTCTTAAACGATTCCCCTATTTTGCACCCGCAAGATCACGTAAGCTTTTAGTAGTTGACAGATGTTAATCTTCTTGTTTGAGGAGCTGTTCACTTGAGACAGTTAAGCAAGTCCCAACTGCGTCTGGGTACAAGTGACAGGATGAACAACCCAGCGGGTTTTCTTCCTTTCGGGAAGTGATGTGCATGCTGCTATGGCTGTGTGTCCACTCACAGGATGAGTGGCGCTGCCCAATAAACTCGCCCCTCGGGGCAAAATCTAAAATCTCATGGGGTAAGGGGGGGGGGAGGGGAGGTGAAAGGGAAAGGTGTGAAATGAGTGGAAAGGGAAAGCTTAGGAGTGGAGGGAGAGACTGAGAACAAAGGCGGAAAGTAGAAGATAGCAGAGTACTAGAAAGGGTAGAAGAGTAGAAAGTAGAAGTAGAAGGTTGAAAGAAAAATTTGCTGCCACCATCCATCATAGGTATATACATGACAAGGAATGGAACTTGTCTGTTCAACAATATTACCAAAGAAGCTCATGCACCACCTGTAAGCATGTATTCGTAAATGTAAGAATCTTTAAATTAAAATTTCTAAGCCAGTAAGCTCAGAGAGCTCTCCACTATAGCGTTCAAAAGAAAAAGATCAAGGGAAAAAATTTAATGCCAATTTACAACAAGTTAATCAATTATGTTTTTACTGTTAGATCTTCACAAATATGGTTATCAGAAGTTAACTATGTTATTTGATGTTAAATGTCAAAATGAATACACAAAATGTGAGTCTCCACACAAGAAACTTGAAGCAGTACGGCTGACTGTCCCTGAAAATCACACAGCACTTGAGTTGGAAAACACAATATAGGTCACCTTACAAGTTCACTCACCAAAGACTGAGACTAAGGTTGACAGAGAAGGAGGGGGGAGGAGCACGGTTGACAGAATCACCGCCCGGGCCTGTGAAGACCAGGGGGCCAGATTCACGAAGCAGTTACTCAAGGATTTTCGAATCTGTACATCTTTTTTCAATCTTTGGCGGCTGTGTTTACAATTATTAAACAGTTCTCGAGCTCCGAAGCACCAGGAGGCTATTTACAACAATAACAACAGTTGATTGGGAAGTTTTCATGCTTGTAAACTGTTTAATATAAGGTCAATTATTATTTGGTTATTAAGGTCAACCAAAGAAGTCAAAGATTGCGGATTGATGTACACGTTCGTAAGTACTTACGTAACTGCTTCGTGAATCTGGTCCCAGGCTTGGCTGTGGATCTCGCCCAGCGATCCACTGCTATCCTGCTCAACTCTCAGTCTTGAATCCTCTATTCCTCATGTACAGTTCCATGGGTATTTACGGAGGATTCAGGAGCTAAGCTCTGCCTACCAAGTAAGATAACTAACCAAATAAACAATAGACAGCGGCTTGTTGGAAGGACACACCCAGCCAACCGTCCGCAATTATCAGCTTAGCAAAAGCCAAGGTCACCTGGTATGACCTGACCCCTAGTCAACCTGTGGTCATTAACTTCTAAAGGGTGTGATTCCTTAATTGCTAAGGCCAGACAACCTGACGCCTTCAAATATCATGTCTGACTCACTCGGTGTACGTGGATATTAAACCAAAACACATTTATAGTGTTACACAAAGTCACTCCAGCTACAATATACCAAACACCAGCTGTCCTAAATATCAGGTGAAGCTAGGAGGGGGGAGATGTCCTACGGGGGAATGTCCTGCGGGGGAATGTTTTTTAGATTTTGCCCCGAAGGGCGAGTTTATTGGGCAGCGCCACTCATCCTGTGAGTGGACAAACCGCCATAGCAGCATGTACAACACTCCCCAAGAGGAAGAAAACCCGTTGGGATGTTGATCCTGTCACTTGTACCCAGACACAGCTGGGACTTGCTTAACTGTCTCAAGTGAACAGCTCCTCAAATAAGAAGATTAACATCTATCAACTACTAAAAGCTTACGTAATCTTGCAAGTGCAAAATAGGGGAATCTTTTAAGAACAGTATCAATATTTGACAAATAGTGTTTTCCTAACTCAAACAATGTGGGGTTTATTTCTTTATTCATATTTCTAATGTCTCTCAGGTGTTCATATTCACGTAGATAGTGGTCAAGGCGGTGTCCGTCACTCTCACTACAGATTCTGCAATTTCGCTGATCAACTGTTGTTTCCATTCCGTATCTCCATGGATATTTGTATCCCAGACGGATTCTCGCTATTACTGATTCTCTCTCGCGTCCTCCTCTTCGTCCATAATGATTGAGTTTGCCAGCTGCAACCATATTGTACCATCTTACAGATTCACTGGTTTGTGCTTCTATCCTCCCTTCCTCAGTTACCTTGTCACGGTGATGTTGCCTGACAATACCTATAATTTGTAGTAGAGTCTTGAGTATGAAGTATATTCAATATGGTCTCCTTCAGTGCCTTCAGCAGCCAGCATATCTGCTCGTTCATTCCCACATATTCCAACACGGGAGGGGGTCCACAGAAACTTGATGACTCTTCCCTGATTGGTAAATACTTTCACAGCTCTCTTAATTTCAACGACTATTGCAAGACTTTCTGCCCGATTTTTACTTAGGCTTTCCAGTGCTGCTTTTGAATCAGTGCAAATCACTGCACCATTAGTGTTCCGTTCAACAAACCTTAACGCCATAACAATGGCAGTTAGCTCTGCTTGCGTTGAAGAGGCATAGTTCTCAATACGCGCTTTTTCTTCATTTCTTAGTTGGAAAGCATTATCCTTAATTACCGTATATATGCTGCACCAGCCCTGCCTTTGACAGGATTAGATGACCCATCAGTGTAGATTTGATCTAGTACATCTCCGCCTTTTTTATAAATTTCCTCGAGATACTTGTGCCTCAAATCATGTTGGATTCTTTCGTTGCCATTTCATTGATGATAATCCTGCAAGAGTCATCCTCCCAGGGAGGTAACCTCTCTACAGGCAGGAGCTCACGGGTTTGCTCAAGCAGGTGAAGTTCTTCAAGATAGCAGGCTGATCTGTGATACCATTTTTTGCTTCTCCTGTTTCCCCCTGAAAGGAGCACAGAACTCAGTTTTTT
The DNA here is from genome assembly GCF_040958095.1 of Procambarus clarkii. Lineage (NCBI taxonomy): Eukaryota > Metazoa > Arthropoda > Malacostraca > Decapoda > Cambaridae > Procambarus > Procambarus clarkii. The sequence goes on from NC_091177.1 coordinate 17,080,310, forward strand.
CTTAGCAATATCATTGTAATGGGGATCTCTGGCTATCCTAATTGCAAGCTTAGCATTCAGCTCCTTAATTCTGCTTTTAACACTGGGGAGGGACAACTCCTCTCGTAGATTAGACGTTTTGGCAGTTCTTGGAACACCAAGAATGATTGTCATGGCTTCATTCTGAATGCTTTCAAGCCTTTTCATATCGCTTTGGGAGTAGGTGCACAGTACTGGTGCGGCTAAGTCTATGATGGAGCGCACATAGGCTGTGTACATCATTTTAAGCACGGCAATAGAGGCCCCATGACCATTCCAGGTCATAGCTTTCAGAGCTCTGAGTCGACTTTTGCATGCTCCTATGAGTTGGTTGAGCTCCTCTTTCTTCCCCTTGTTAGAGCCGACAGTGACGCCAAGGTACCGATAGTGGTCAACCCATTCAAGTGTTACACCATTAATTTGTAGTTCTTCATTTTCTCCCCTCTTGTGATGAGAGTATGCGTTTGTCCTGTTTGTGGAGAGAGTGAAACCGAGCTCAATGAATTTCCTTCCGAGGAGTTCAATGGACTGTTTAATTTTTTCCAAGGTGGGAGCTTGTATTAGAACATAATCTGCATATCCCACTTGTTGTGTTCCTTCCGGGAAATCAATATTTGCAATGGCGTTCATATGTACATTGAATAGTGTAGGGCATAAGACTCCTCCTTGGGGGGTACCGAGTTCCATATTCATTGTTCTTGAGACTGCTCCATTGAAGCAGACCTTGGCTTTCCTCCCTGTGAGGTTGTCTTCAATTCATTTCATGAGTCTCCCCTTGACACCCATGCATGCAAGCTCGTACAGGATCACAATACCCTGTGCTTCGTCGAAAGTGCTTTTGATGTCAACAAATACAGAGTACTTAGCTGTGTCATTAGCCTGGTAATTAAATATACAATTTGTTGTGCTCCGTCCTTTAACAAATCCATTGACCCCCTCCACTAACCTGCCTATTTTGTGCAACAGTCGGGTTAGGATGATCCTTTCAAGCATCTTTCAAGTGCATGACATGAGACTGATAGGTCTGTAATTGCCAGGGGTCATTGGGTTTCGGTATGGGGACAATTATTGCATGTTTCCATGGTGTGGGCAAAACTCACTTAGGAATGATTTGTTAAACGAGTGGAGTAGTGGATTCCCAGACACTTCACACAGTGCATTGAGTATGTCGTAGGTGACGCGATTCTCACCAGGTGCTGTACTTTTACCCTCTTTCATAGTCCCCTTTACTTCCTGGGGCTGTGATTGGTTCCCTATACTCGTCATCACTAGATTGTGCTCTTGTTATCCTAATCCTTCTGTCATTATGTCGGAGGAGCTGTTCCCTGCTTACTTCTGCAGGGAGGGAGGAGGAGGATGCTGCATCACTCCACTTGTGAATTAGTTCTTCAGCCTTACCCTGGGGGTCTTTGTGAGCCGCAGGCCGGGCTCTGCCACCCTTAGCTATCTGAATTTTTGCCCCATACTTGTCTTGCAGATGTTTCTCTTCCAATGGAGCTAGTGAATACAAGCCATTGTCTTTCCCGCTTTCAAATCTTCTCTTCCCTGGCTACTTGAAACATAGTTTTAAACAGCTCTTGATTGCTTTCGGTGGAATGTCTCCGGTACTCTCTACTCATGCTCCTAACATTTGCATTCAGCATCTTTATGTAATCGTTCTCATACTATTTTATTTTCTTCTTCTGAGGGTTACTGCGCCCAGGCGTACGGCGCGGAACTCTGAGACAGTGCTCAATTTAGTTATTAAGGTCATCAACAAATGTATCAATGTCTTCTGGGATGTGGTAGCCCGTGAACCAGTCACTCATCTTGTTTGTGAAGTGCGGCCTCATATCCGGTCTGAATGGTAAGCTTTTTCTTTTATTCGTCTCTTTCCTTCTCTTGCTCATGTCGACGGTGGTAATAGGTGCCCAGTGCTCACTACATAGACTGTGTACAATGTGTGTACTGGCATCTGTGTCCTGTGCATTTAGCTGGAGAACATAGTCTAATCTTCCTCCTCTGAGGTGGAAGATTAGACTATGTTCTCCAGCTGAGGTGGAAGATTAGATTATGTTCTTCAGCTGAGGTGGAAGATTAGATTATGTTCTTCAGCTGAGGTGGAAGATTAGACTATGTTCTCCAGCTGAGGTGGAAGATTAGATTATGTTCTTCAGCTGAGGTGGAAGATTAGACTATGTTCTCCAGCTGAGGTGGAAGATTAGATTATGTTCTTCAGCTGAGGTGGAAAATTAGACTATGTTCTCCAGCTAAATGCACAGGACACAGATGCCAGTACACACATTGTACACAGTCTATGTAGTGAGCACTGGGCACCTATTACCACCGTCGACATGAGCAAGAGAAGGAAAGAGACGAATAAAAGAAAAAGCTTACCATTCAGACCGGATATGAGGCCGCACTTCATAAACAAGATGAGTGACTGGTTCACGGGCTACCACATCCCAGAAGACATTGATACATTTGTTGATGACCTTAATAACCAAATTGAGCACTATCTCAGAGTTCCGTCCTGCGGGGGAATGTCCTGCGGGGGACATTCTCCTCCTCCTCCTCCTCGAGTATGGCGTCTTACGTTATTTCCCCAAGAGTCACTTAAGCGGCCCGGCCATATCCGGGGAAGGGGGACGGGGACTGTGGCCCCTATGTATTGGTGATGGGTCCAGTGTGGGGAGGAGAGATGGGGAGTGGGTGGGTAGGGGGTATTGGTGAGAGGGAATAATAAGGCATGGGGGTGAGAATGGAGGGGGAAGTAGGGAAGGAGAAGTAGGGATGGAAAGTAAGGGCGACAGTAAAGTGGTAGAGGGAGGGGGGCGATTGAGTGATAAAAGAAGGCAATAATAGATGAGATTGGGGAAGAAAGGAGTAGAGAGAGAAAGAGAGAGTGATAAGTGATGATATAAGGAACGGGTGGAGGAATCTGAGGAGTTGTGATAGTGTAGTGGTGAAAGTATTGTAGTGATATTGTAGGAAACTAAACAGAAGATAAAGAGTAAACTAATGCGAAATAAACCAAGAAAGAAGGACACAGGAAGATGTGAAGTGGTGATTTGAAGATGCATGGAAGAAAAGTAGGAGATGAAGTCAGGAGAAGAAGTCAGGAGATGAAGTCAGGAGAAAATATGATAAAAATATGTTCAAGGAATCACATAGATAAGAAAAGGAAGCCATAAAAGGCGTGCTAGAAACTGATGATGACAAATTTATATCATATACTAGTCTGGATTACAAATTAACTGAACAGAGAGAGAGATTGAAACGGGTAATTGATATTATATGTGGAGGGAACGCTGGATAAATGATAACTAGAAGACAAGACAGGATATCTGATATGACAGAAATAAGGAAAACTTGGTTATCCTTGCCCTTCCTACAAGGTTATTTCATCACAGGAATACTACGTGTTTTTCCTTTCTCTTCTCCACCTAAACAGGGATCACCTCCAGCTCCTCTTCCTGCGAACCACCACCAGAAAATGTGTGTATCCGGATGGCGGCCGGTTAAGCCGTAAAGATGTCGCGCGAATACCGGAAGGTCCGGTCAATGAAACTATTAAATCTCCGCAGCGGAATTTCCAGCCTGAGAGATTTCCATTATGTTTTCGATACAGTTCATCATTCTCGGATGTTTAGGTCCACAGTACCCGCCCGCAAGCCTCCTCCGCCACCCGCACGTCCACCCGCTCGCCCACCCGCACGTCTCCACCACCCACCCATACGTGTCCTCCACCCACTCACTCACCTGCACGTCCCCTCCACCCACATGTATCCCCCACCACCCCACCCACACATAACCTTCCCTCCCCCCATCCACAAGCCTCCACTACCCCACTCTTCTGCCAACCCTCCCTGTAACCCCCCCCCCCCACACACATACACTCCACCACTCCACCCAAAACCCCAAATCCCTCCACCAGACTCACCGCCCTCACCATTCTCACCACCATCATCACCACTACCCTCACCACCATCACCACCATCACCACCCTCACCACCATCACCACCATCACCACCATCACCACCCTCACCACCATCATCACCATCACCACCCTCACCACCATCACCACCATCACCACCATCACCACCATCACCACCATCACCACCATCACCACCCTCACCACTATCACCACCATCACCACCATCACCACCATCACCACCACCACCACCATCACCACCAATCACCACCAATCACCACCAATCACCACCAATCACCACCGTCACCACCAATCACCACCATCACCGCCAATCACCACCAATCACCACCAATCACCACCAATCACCCCCGTCACCACCATCACCACTATCACCACCATCATCACCATTACCACCATCACCACCATCACCGCCCACCCACTCCTGGCCACCCACCGTCCACTCCTGGCCACCCACCGTCCACTCCTGGCCACCCACCGTCCACTCCTGGCCACCCACCGCCCATTCTGCCTTAACTCATGTTGTCAACACAATTATTCACACTTGGCTCAACTCCCTTCACTCCCTCCACACCCACTCCCTCCACACCCACTCCCTCCATACACCCACTCCCTCCACACCTACACCCACCACGCCCACTCCCTCCACACCCACTCCCTCCATACACCCACTCCCTCCACACCTACACCCTCCACACCCACTCCCTCCACACCCGCTCCCTCCACACCCACTCTCTCCAAACCCACTCCCTCCACACCCACTCCCTCCACACCCACTCCCTCCACACTCCCTCTCCCTCCACACACCCACTCCCTCCACACCCACTCCATCCACATACCCTCTCCCTCCACACCCACTCCCTCCACATCCACTCCCTCCACAACCACTCCCTCCACACCCGCTCCCTCCACACCCACTCCCTCCACACTCACTCCCTCCACACAACCACTCCCTCCACACCCACTCTCTCCACACTCACTCCTTCCACACACCCTCTCCCTCCACACCCACTCCCTCCACACCCACTCCCTCCACACACCCACTCCCTCCACACCCACTCCCTCCACACACCCACTCCCTCCACACCCACTCCCTCCACACCCACTCCCTCCACACCCATTCCCTCCACACCTACACCCTCCACACCCACTCCCTCCACACCCGCTCCCTCCACACCCACTCTCTCCACACCCACTCCCTCCACACCCACTCCCTCCACACACCCTCTCCCTCCACACCCACTCCCTCCACACCCACTCCCTCCACACACCCACTCCCTCCACACACCCACTCCCTCCACACCCACTCCCTCCACACCCTCTCCCTCCACACCCACTCCCTCCACACACCCTCTCCCTCCACACCCACTCCCTCCACACTCACTCCCTCCACACACCCACACTACCTCCACACACCCACACTCCCTCCACACACCCACACTACCTCCACACACCCACACTACCTCCACACACCCACACTACCTCCACACACCCACACTACCTCCACACACCCACTCCCTCTACACACACCCACACTACCTCCACACACCCACACTCCCTCCACACACCCACACTACCTCCACACACCCACACTCCCTCCACACACCCACACTCCCTCCATACACCCACACTCCCTCCACACACCCACACTCCCTCCACACACCCACACTCCCTTCCACACACCCACACTACCTCCACACACCCACTCCCTCCACACACGCCCACTCCCTCCACACACCCACACTACCTCCACACACCCACACTCCCTCCACACACCCACACTACCTCCACACACCACACTACCTCCACACACCCACACTCCCTCCACACACCCACACTCCCTCCACACACCCACACTCCCTCCACACACCCACACTACCTCCACACACCCACACTCCCTCCACACACCCACACTCCCTCCACACACCCACACTCCCTCCACACACCCACACTCCCTCCACACACCCACACTCCCTCCACACACCCACACTCCCTCCACACACCCACACTCCCTTCCACACACCCACACTCCCTCCACACACCCACACTCCCTCCACACACCCACACTACCTCCACACACCAACACTCCCTCCACACACCCACACTCCCTCCACACACCACACTACCTCCACACACCCACACTACCTCCACACACCCACACTACCTCCACACACCCACACTACCTCCACACACCGACACTACCTCCACACACCCACACTCCCTCCACACACCCACACTACCTCCACACACCCACACTACCTCCACACACCCACACTACCTCCACACACCGACACTACCTCCACACACCACACTCCCTCCACACACCCACACTCCCTCCTCACACCCACACTACCTCCACACACCCACACTCCCTCCACACACCCACACTACCTCCACACACCCACACTACCTCCACACACCCACACTACCTCCACACACCCACACTCCCTCCACACACCCACACTACCTCCACACACCCACACTACCTCCACACACCGACACTACCTCCACACACCCACACTCCCTCCACACACCCACACTCCCTCCACACACCCACACTACCTCCACACACTCACACTCCCTCCTCACACCCACACTACCTCCACACACCACACTACCTCCACACACCCACACTACCTCCACACACCCACACTCCCTCCACACACCCACACTCCCTCCACACACCCACACTACCTCCACACACCCACACTCCCTCCACACACCCACACTCCCTCCACACACCCACACTCCCTCCACACACGCACACTCCCTCCACACACCCACACTCCCTCCACACACCCACACTACCTCCACACACCACACTACCTCCACACACCCACACTCCCTCCACACACCCACACTCCCTCCACACACCCACACTACCTCCACACACCGACACTACCTCCACACACCCACACAACCTCCACACACCACACTACCTCCACACACCCACACTACCTCCACACACCCACACTCCCTCCACACACCCACACTACCTCCACACACCGACACTCCCTCCACACACCCACACTACCTCCACACACCACACTACCTCCACACACCCACACTCCCTCCACACACCCACACTCCCTCCACACACCCACACTACCTCCACACACCGACACTCCCTCCACACACCCACACTACCTCCACACACCCACACTACCTCCACACACCCACACTCCCTCCACACACCCACACTACCTCCACACACCCACACTACCTCCACACACCCACACTCCCTCCACACACCCAAACTACCTCCACACACCCACACTACCTCCACACACCGACACTCCCTCCACACACCCACACTCCCTCCACACACCCACACTACCTCCACACACCCACACTACCTCCACACACCCACACTCCCTCCACACACCCACACTCCCTCCACACACCCACACTACCTCCACACACCACACTACCTCCACACACCCACACTACCTCCACACACCCACACTCCCTCCACACACCCACACTCCCTCCACACACCCACACTACCTCCACACACCCACACTCCCTCCACACACCCTCACTACCTCCACACACCCACACTCCCTCCACACACCCACACTCCCTCCACACACCCACACTACCTCCACACACCCACACTCCCTCCACACACCCACACTACCTCCACACACCCACACTCCCTCCACACACCCACACTACCTCCACACACCACACTACCTCCACACACCCACACTACCTCCACACACCCACACTCCCTCCACACACCCACACTACCTCCACACACCACACTCCCTCCACACACCCAAACTACCTCCACACACCCACACTCCCTCCACACACCCAAACTACCTCCACACACCCACACTACCTCCACACACCACACTCCCTCCACACACCCACACTACCTCCACACACCCACACTCCCTCCACACACCCACACTACCTCCACACACCCACACTCCCTCCACACACCCACACTCCCTCCACACACCCAAACTACCTCCACACACCCACACTACCTCCACACACCACACTCCCTCCACACACCCACACTACCTCCACACACCCACACTCCCTCCACACACCCACACTACCTCCACACACCCACACTACCTCCACACACCACACTACCTCCACACACCCACACTACCTCCACACACCCACACTCCCTCCACACACCCACACTACCTCCACACACCCACACTACCTCCACACACCCACACTACCTCCACACACCCACACTCCCTCCACACACCACACTCCCTCCACACACCACACTACCTCCACACACCCACACTACCTCCACACACCCACACTCCCTCCACACACCACACTCCCTCCACACACCACACTACCTCCACACACCACACTACCTCCACACACCACACTCCCTCCACACACCCACACTACCTCCACACACCCACACTACCTCCACACACCCACACTACCTCCACACACCCACACTCCCTCCACACACCACACTCCCTCCACACACCACACTACCTCCACACACCACACTACCTCCACACACCCACACTACCTCCACACACCCACACTACCTCCACACACCGGCTCTATCTCGTCCCCATTGAACCCGCCCCTTCTGACTGCTTCCTTTTCTTTCCTTCTTTTCATGTCAGACAGTCAATGAGTTAACCACCATTCAGCCTGAAGACACGGCAACTGTCAACCACCACATCTCTCACACAATGCATGTACCTATAACCTGAGCATCTTGTAAAAGCATCTTAATCACCTTCAGTGGTTAAGTGTTTAATATCACACTAGTTTCTATAGAAGCTATCTTAACCTGTCAAAGTAGAAGCGACATAGGTGTATGTACATATATACGTGGATATGTGTAGGTATATGTGTAATATGTGTATGTGTTGGTATATTTGTATACAGAGTATGTGGAAGCTGGTCAGAATTACATTTCCTCTTGGTAGACGCACATTAAAGACACTATAAAAATACACCTCGAACACTGTTTATATAGGACAGCCGTAAATCTGTGTATTTATGTCTGTAGGTTAGATTAGCATTTTAAAAGCACTACAATCACCTTCTGTGGTTGATTGTTCAATAAATCCCCGAACTATATGTTTAACTGATCTCTCACCCTGTCCATGGAGGACAGAAGAAAGTGTATAAATGTTGGTTAGCATTGTAAATGTGTGGCCACGTCTGTGGTAGAAAAAAAATTCAGCCAGAAGACACCGGAACAGTCAACCACCATTCAACCTGAAGACACCGGAACAGTCAACCACCATTCAACCTGAAGACACCGGAACAGTCAACCACCATTCAACCTGAAGACACCGGAACAGTCAACCACCATTCAACCTGAAGACACCGGAACAGTCAACCACCATTCAACCTGAAGACACCGGAACAGTCAACCACCATTCAACCTGAAGACACCGGAACAGTCAACCACCATTCAACCTGAAGACAACGGGACAGTCAACCACCATTCAACCTGAAGACACCGGGACAGTCAACCACCATTCAAATTGAAGACACCGGGACAGTCAACCACCATTCAACCTGATGACACCGGAACAGTCAACCACCATTCAACCTAATGACACCGGAACAGTCAACCACCATTCAACCTGATGACACCGGGACAGTCAACCACCATTCAACCTGAAGACACCGGGACAGTCAACCATCATTCAACCTGAAGACACCGGGACAGTCAACCACCATTCAACCTGAAGACACCGGGACAGTCAACCACCATTCAACCTGAAGACACCGGAACAGTCAACCACCATTCAACCTGAAGACACCGGGACAGTCAACCACCATTCAACCTGAAGACACCGGGACAGTCAACCACCATTTACAATGATGGTGTCCATCAGGGCCTTCAATAATCGCCGCGAGTACAACAGCATTTCCAATAACTGATCATTCTGTTTCATTAGAATTACTTGCTGTTACTGTTGGTTCTCTTACTCTCTGTGATGCTGGCACAGCTGCTGCTGCTGCTGCTTGCACAGCTATCGCTGCTTGCACAGCTGCTGCTGCTGCTTCCACAGCTATCGCTGCTTGCACATCTGTTGCTACTGCTTGCACAGCTATCGCTGCTTCCACAGCTGCTGCTGCAGCTTGCACAGCTATCGCTGCTTGCACAGCTGCTGCTGCTTGTACAGCTGCTGCTGCTTGCACAGCTGCTGCTGCTTGTACAGCTGCTGCTGCTTGTACAGCTGCTGCTGCTTGTACAGCTGCTGCTGCTTGCACAGCTGCTGCTGCTTGCACAGCTGCTGCTGCTTGTACAGCTGCTGCTGCTTGTACAGCTGCTGCTGCTTGCACAGCTGCTGCTGCTTGTACAGCTACTGCTGCTTGCTCCGCTGATGATATATAAGTAGCAGCAGTAATGTGAGGAACGTACCACTCAACACTGTACTCACCTAGTTGTGCTTGCGGGGGTTGAGCTCTGGCTCTTTGATCCCGCCTCTCAACTGTCAATCAACTGATGTACAGATTCCTAAGCCTACTGGGCTCTATCATATCTGCATTTGAAACTGTGTATGGAGTCAGCCTCCACCACATCACTGCCTAATGCATTCCATCTGTTAACTACTCTGACACTGAAAAAGTTCTTTCAGACGTCCTTGTGGCTCATTTGAGTACTCAGTTTCCACCCGTGTCCGCTTGTTCCAGTACCCTCCGTGTTAAACAATTTATCTTTATCTACTCTGTCGATTCCTCTTATAATTTTGTAGGTAGTTATCATGTCTCCCCTTACTCTTTGGTCTTCCAGTGTCGTGAGGTGCATTTCCCGCAGCCTTTTCTCGTTACTCATACCTCTTAGTTCTGGGATTAGCCTAGTGGCATAATTTTTTTTCCAGCTTCGTCTTGTGCTTGACAATGTACGGGCTCCATGCTGGGGCCGCATACTCCAGGATTAGCCTTACATATGTGGTATACAAGGTTCTGAATGATTCCTTACACAAGTTCCTGAAGGCAGTTCTGATGTTAGCCAGCCTTGCATACGCCGCCGATGTTATTCTTTTGATGTGGGCTTCAGGAGACAGGTTTGGTGTGATATCAACTCTTAGATCTTTCTCTCTGTCAGTTTCGTGAAGGACTTCATCTCCCATTCGGTATCCTGTTTCTGGCCTCCTGTTTCCACTGTCTTGTTTCATTACCATGCAATATTGTACCATGTGCATCATGTGTATCATATCAGAAATACGATGTGTATCATGTGTACTATGTGTACCATGTGTACCATGTGTACCATGTGTACCATGTGTACCATGTGTACCATGTGTACCATGTGTACCATGTATACTTAAACCACTTCCATGAAGGAATTTCCCAAGAGCGTTTCTGCACTAATATCTCTGGATGTATTGATCGCTGTGTTAGTGTTTCCTAAATGGTTTCACGTCTTTTCTCTATCTCCTCTATCTGCATTCCTCTCTCTCTCTCTCTCCCACCTCTCTCTCCCCCCCTCTTTCCCTCTCTCCCCCTCTCTCCCCCCCTTCTCTCCCTCTTTCCCCTTCTTTCCCCCTTCTTTCCCCTTCCTTTCTTTGTGTGGCCTACAGTTTTCCTCAGTGACTTTGTGAGTGTATTAATGTGTGTGTGTGTTTTAGTATTGATGGGTGTATGTACTCACCTAATTGTACTAACCTAATCGTGCTTGGGTGGGGTGCGGGGTGGGGGGTTGAAATTCCGCTCTTTAGTTCCGGCTCTCAGCTGTCAATCATCTGGTGTACAGGTACCTGAGCCTTTAGGTCTCTATCATATCATTTGAATCTCTGTATGGAGTCTGCACTTAAAAAGAAAATTCCTTAGTCCACTTTCTGCGGCCCTCTCCACCTCCCCTGCCCCTCCCCCCCCCCCCCCACATACACACGCGCATGCTGGAGCGCGTGTGCACCTGCACGCAGACACATCCACAAGAGTGTGGGAGAGACGAGTGTGATAGTGTGGGTAAAGAGTGAAGTGTCCTATAGTGGGGAAAAGAAGACCTTTGAGGAAGAAGACAAAGAATCATAGTAAGAGGAACGTATTAGAAAGTAGAGAAGTAATGAGTGGAGGACCTCAAGGGTCACTGCTTAAGGCTTTCCCTTCATAAACTACTCTAACACTGAAATAATTCTGTCTAACATCTCTGTGGCTCATTTGGGTACTCAGTTTCACCTGTGTCCCCTTGTGTTCCCGTGCTAAATATTTTGTCTTTATCTATCCTATCAATTTCCCCCTCAGTCTTTTGTATGCGGTAATCATGTCTCCCTTATCTCTTGTTTAACAGCGACGTGAGGTGCAATTCACGCAGCCTTTCCTTGTAACTCGTACCTCTTAGTGCTGGAACTAGTCTAGTGATTTCCTTGGAAACTTCTCCAGCTTTGTCCTATGCTTGACAAGGAACGGCCTACATGATAGTTATCTTGGGGTTATCTTGAGATGCTTATCTTGAAATTTCGGGGCTTAGCGTCCCCGCGGCCCGGTCCTCGACCAAACCTCCTTTTTGTTACACACCCCTCAGGAAGCAGCCCGTAGCAGCTGTCTAACTCCCAGGTTCACATTTACTGATAGGTAACAGGTGCATCAGGATGAAAGAAACTCTGCCAATTTATTTCCGCCTCCACCGGGGATCGAAACCGGAACCTCTGGACTACGAATCTGAAGCGCTGTCCACTCAGCTGTCAGGGGCCCCTAATGGTGGAGCAGCACATGCCAGGATTGTTCTCCCATATGGGCTCTCTTAGTTTCTTAATGATTCTCTGCATAAATTTATAGAGGCAGTTATGATGTTAGTTAGCCTTACATACGCCGCTGAGACATCCTTTTGATTTGGGTTTCAGGAGACACGTTCGGTGTAATATCAACTCCTAGACCATTCTTTCTGCTTGTTTCGCGAAGGAATTTGTCTCTCATTCGGTACTTTGTGTCGCCTTCAGTTCCCTCCACCTAGCTTTATTATTTTACATTTACTTGGGGTGAACCCTGTGTGGGTTCATGTGTTGGACCCTTCCTTCAGTTTGTATAGGGATTCTTGGAGCCTCTTGCAGTCAGCCATTCACGGTCATAATCCTCTTCATAATTTTGACATCATCTGAAAACCTAAAGATAAACGAGTCTATTCCCTCTGAGAGATCGTTTACATAAATAATAAACAGGATAGGTCCAAGGACTGAACCCTGTGGGACTCCACTAATGACGTCTCACCACTCAGAGACGTTACCCCTCACAGTGACTCGCTGTTTTCTATTGCTTAGGTACTCCCTTATATATAGGAGAACATTCTCCTTTATTCCTGCCTGTATCTCCAGCTTATGCAATAGTCTCCTATGGGGTACTTTGTCAAAGGCTTTCTGGCAATCCAAAAATTTGCAATCCACCCACCCTTTTCTGTCTTGCCAAATTTTTGTCACCTGGTCATAACTGCTGCTGCAGCTATTATGTCTGTGAGAGAAAATTTGCCATCCCTGAACCCCTGCTGATGATGTGTTACAAAGTTCTTTCACACCAGATGTTCCACTAGTTTTTTCGCACAATCTTCTTCATAACCTTGCCTAGTTTGCAAGTTAGGGACTCTGGCATGTAGTTCAGTGCCTCCAATCTGTCACCCTTCTTGTATATCGGGACTACATTAGCCGTCTTCCACATTTTTGGCAGTTCTGTTACCAGCGACTTGTTATAAACCATTGAGAGTGGCAGGCGCAGTGCTCCTGCTACTTTTTTAGTAACTATAGAGATATTGTGTGTGTGTGTGTGTGTGTGTGTGTGTGTGTGTGTGTGTGTGTGTGTGTGTGTGTGTGTGTGTGTGTGTGTGTGTGTGTGTGTGTGTGTGTGTGTGTGTGTGTGCTTCCTGCTACTCGACACAAACTTGTTTTGAACTATGGGGGCCGAAAACGGTCAATTACCAGTGAATGTATTGGCCCAGCTTCCCAACTTGGTATTCTGCCTTGGTAGTTTCCCGGACCGCGACGCGAAATACCAGCTCTTCATACGTGGACGTCTGATGGCAGTCGAGCAGCAGGTGGAGGTGGTGATGGAAGAGCAGAATGAACACAAGCAGAAGTCCCTCTGTAGACCACCATCTCTCTCTCTCTCTCTCTCTCTCTCTCTCTCTCTCTCTCTCTCTCTCTCTCTCTCTCTCTCTCTCTCTCTCTCTCTCTCTCTCTCTCTCTCTCTCTCTCTCTTTCTCTCTCTCTCTCTCTCTCTTCTCTCTCTCTCTCTCTCTCTCTCTCTCTCTCTCTCTCTCTCTCTCTCTCTCTCTCTCTCTCTCTCTCTCTCTCTCTCTCTCTCTCTCTCTCTCTCTCTCTTTCTCTCTCTCTCTCTCTCTCTCTCTCTCTCTCTCTCTCTCTCTCTCTCTCTCTCTCTCTCTCTCTCTCTCTCTCTCTCTCTCTCTTTCTCCTTTTTCGTTAAACACATTTCACAGCTTTCATGTTCTCGTTCTCTGGCATGCAAGACACAAGGAAAAATATTAGCATCCATCTTATTTTCTAATTGAGAAATGTCTCTAGAAGCTGCCAGACTTAACTCTACACGTTCAGCTCACCGAAGAAGCTGTACAAAACGCATAAGACCCAAATTATAGTAAATTTTCGCTATATGATTTAATTAAAACTGATATTTTTAAATATGTATCCATCTGCTTCTTGATCAAATGTATTTACTCTTCCAACTCTGGAACACAAATCATTCTAATATTCTCAGACTATAAACGAAGATCTTTTACAAGTTTATATTGCATATATTTTCCCTTCGGTCTCAAACTGTAGTCTTGTTGCTACTGAATCATCTTGCACCTGTAGATTTCATCATGTTAAAGAGTATCAAATTTTCTAATATATATAATCTTGCAATTAGTGCACCTCGTAATCTAACCATTCTTAGAGGAAGCGTCTTTAACAGCAGGTTCAGTTCTTCATTTTCCTGGTCTATTTTGTAGTGATTGTATTAATTTTGTCATTAACTGAACACTCTACTTTTTCCTCTTGTCTTTTGCTATAAGAGGACTGGAAATGTCCTGCTAGTTACTGACATTTATGGAGAGGTACATTATCATATCTCAGGCAGCTTTAATGTCTGTGGTTAGACATTGTTCTGTTGGTTGTGGTTAGATATTGTAATGTTGTTCATGGTTAGACATTGTTTTGTTGCACATGGTTAGACATTGTTTTGTTGATTGTGGTTAGACATTGTTTTGTTGCTCATGATTAGACATTGTTTTCTTGTTCATTGCTAGACATTGTTATGTTGCTCATGGTTAGACATTGATGTTCATGGTTAGACATTGTTTTGTTGCTCGTGGTTAGACATTGTTTTGTTTTTCATTGTTAGACATTATTTTGTTGTTCATGGTTAGACAGTGTTTTGATGCCTGTATTTAAACATTACGGTGTTACTTGCGTCGCGACGTGGCTGTGAGCTCAGGGGACCCGGAGCCAGTGCTTGTGGTTTGGTTGCAGCTAAAGTGCTTTGACTTACAGGTATTTACCTGTAAATCAAAGCACTTTTGATGGTCAGAGTGCTCTTACCGGGCCCTCTGACCATCATTGTCTGATTCACCTCCTCCGTTCTTACATGCTCCTGGTGAGGTTATTTACAAACAAAATTATGATACGTGTTTTGTGGAGGGAACAGATGGCATAACAACACCCTTCCCACACAGCCACATAACAACACTCCCCCTCCCACAGCCACATAACAACACCCCACACAGCCTTATAACAACCCCCCCCCCCACACAGCCACATAACAACATCCCCCCACACACAGCCACATAACAACACCCCCCACACAGCCACATAATAAAAACCCCACACAGCCACATAAAAAAAACACATAGCCACATAACAACACCTCCACAGCCACATAACAACACCCCCACACACCCACATAACAACACCGCCCCCACAGCCACATAACAACACCCCCCACAGCCACATAACAACACCCTCACAGCCACATACCAACACCCCCCCCCACACGGCCACATAACAACACCCCCACGCAGCCACATAACAACACCCCCACACAGCCACATAACAACACCCCCACACAGCCACATAACCATACCCCCACACAGCCACATAACAACACCCTCCCCCACATAGCCACATAACAACACCCCCCCCACATAGCCACATAACAACACCCCCACACAGCCACATAACCATACCCCCACACAGCCACATAACAACGCCCCCCCACATAGCCACATAACAACACCCCCCACACAGCCACATAACAACACCCTCCCCCACATAGCCACATAACAACACCCCCCCACAAAGCCACATAACAACACCCCCACAGCCACATAACAACACCCCCCCCCACATAGCCACATAACTACACCCCCACACAGCCACATAACAACACCCCCACACAGCCACATAACAACACCCCCCACATAGCCACATAACAACAACCCCACACAGCCACATAACAACACCCCCACACAGCCACATAACAACACCCACATAACAACACCCCCACACAGCCACATAACAACACCTCCCCCATAGCCACATAACAACACCCCCCCACATAGCCACATAACAACACCCCCACATAGCCACATAACAACACCCCCACACATAGCCACATAACAACACCCCCACACAGCCACATAACAACACCCCCACACAGCCACATAACAACACCTCCCCCATAGCCACATAACAACACCCCCCCACATAGCCACATAACAAGACCCCCACATAGCCACATAACAACACCCCCACACATAGCCACATAACAACACCCCCACACAGCCACATAACAACACCCCCACAGCCACATAACAACACCCCCACACAGCAACATAACAACACCCCCACATAGCCACATAACAACACCCCCACACAGCCACATAACAACACCTCCACACAGCCACATAACAACACCCCCACACAGCCACATAACAACACCCACACACAGCCACATAACAACACCCCCACACAGCCACATAACAACACCCCCACATAGCCACATAACAACACCCCCCCACATAGCCACATAACAACATCCCCCACATAGCCACATAACAACACCCCCACACATAGCCACATAACAACACCCCCCACACAGCCACATAACAACACCCCCACAGCCACATAACAACACCCCCACACAGCAACATAACAACACCCCCACATAGCCACATAACAACACCCCCACACAGCCATATAACAACACCTCCACACAGCCACATAACAACACCCCCACACAGCCACATAACAACACCCCCACACAGCCACATAACAACACCCCCACACAGCCACATAACAACAACCCCACACAGCCACATAACAACACCCCCACACAGCCACATAACAACACCCCCACACAGCCACATAACAACACCCCCACACAGCCACATAACAACAACCCCACACAGCCACATAACAACACCCCCACACAGCCACATAACAACAACCCCACACAGCCACATAACAACACCCCCACACAGCCACATAACAACACCCCCACACAGCCACATAACAACAACCCCACACAGCCACATAACAACACCCCCCATAGCCACATAACAACACCCCCATAGCCACATAACAACACCCCCCTCAGCCACATAACAACACCCCCCACACAGCCACATAACCACACCCTCCCACACACAGCCACATAACAACACCCCCCCCCACACACACAGCCACATAACAACACTCCCCCCACACACACAGCCACATAACCACACCCCCCCCCCACACACAGCCACATAACAACAACCCCCCCCCACACACACAGTCACATAACAACACTCCTCCCACACACACAGTCACATAACAACACCCCCCCACATAGCCACATAACAACACCCCCCACACAGCCACATAACAACACCCCCACACAACCACATAACAACACCCCCACACAGCCACATAACAACACCCCCCACACAGCCACATAACAACACCCCCCTCCCCACATAGCCACATAACAACACCTCCCCCCACATAGCCACATAACAATACCCCACACAGCCACATAACAACACCCCCCCACACAGCCACATAACAAACACCCCCCCCCACATAGCCATATAACAA
Organism: Procambarus clarkii; assembly: GCF_040958095.1. Lineage (NCBI taxonomy): Eukaryota > Metazoa > Arthropoda > Malacostraca > Decapoda > Cambaridae > Procambarus > Procambarus clarkii. The sequence continues at coordinate 17,098,286 of NC_091177.1, forward strand.
CACCCCCACACAGCCACATAACAACACCCCCCCACACAGCCACATAACAACCCCCCCTCCACACATAGCCACATAACAACACCCCCACACAGCCATATAACAACACGCCCACAGAGCCACATAACAACACCCCCCCCCACACACACAGCCACATAACAACACCCCCCCCCCCCACACACACACAGCCACATAACAACACTCCCACACAGTCACATAACAACACCCCCCACATAGCCACATAACATCCACCACACAACCACATAACAACACCCCCACACAGCCACATAACAACACCCCCACACAGCCACATAACAACACCCCCCACACAGCCACATAACAACACCCCCCTCCCCACATAGCCACATAACAGCACCTCTCCCCACACATAGCCACATACCAACACCCCCCACACAGCCACACAACACCTCCCCCCACATAGCCACATAACAATACCCCCACACAGCCACATAACAACACCCCCACACAGCCACATAACAACACCCCCACACAGCCACATAACAACACCCCCACACAGCCACATAACAACACCCCCCCCCACACAGCCACATAACAACACCCCCACACAGCCACATAACAACACCCCCACACAGCCACATAACAACACCCACACAGCCACATAACAACACCCCCCCACATAACAACACCCCCACACAGCCACATAACAACACCCCCCTCCCCACATAGCCACATAACATCACCTCCCCCCACATAGCCACATAACAATACCCCCACACAGCCACATAACAACACCCCCCACACAGCCACATAACAACACCCCCACACAGCCACATAACAACACCCACACAGCCACATAACAACACCCCCCCCCACATAACAACACCACATACCCGTCGTCCGGTTAGTTAATCAACCTGGCGTGCGTCCCAGCCCAGCTAAATATATGCACAAAACATTATAAATTTGGTTCGTCTGGTTAGCCCAATGGAGCAGCGAAAGAAGGTTGGCGGAGGGTCTGTGAGGCCGGGGGGGGGGGAGGCCAGTGTCCCTTCCATGTATGCTAATTTTTATGTAAATGATGCGACGGACGACACAGAGTAGACATGCACTGCTCATCACGGCGATATTATTGCTAAAGCTGAGCATGTAAGAGGCAACCCCAGCCTTTCCTGCCCCCACCCCGGAAACCCCAGCCTTTCCTGCCCCCACCCCGGCAACCCCAGCCTTTCCTGCCCCCACCCCGGCAACCCCAGCCTTTCCTGCCCCCACCCCGGCAACCCCAGCCTTTCCTGCCCCCACCCCGGCAACCCCAGCCTTTCCTGCCCCCACCCCGGCAACCCCAGCCTTTCCTGCCCCCACCCCGGCAACCCCAGCCTTTCCTGCCCCCACCCCGGCAACCCCAGCCTTTCCTGCCCCCACCCCGCCAACCCCAGCCTTTCCTGCCCCCACCCCGGCAACCCCAGCCTTTCCTGCCCCCACCCCGCCAACCCCAGCCTTTCCTGCCCCCACCCCGCCAACCCCAGCCTTTCCTGTCCCCACCCCGGCAACCCCAGCCTTTCCTGCCCCCACCCCGCCAACCCCAGCCTTTCCTGTCCCCACCCCGGCAACCCCAGCCTTTCCTGCCCCCACCCCGGAAACCCCAGCCTTTCCTGTCCCCACCCCGGCAACCCCAGCCTTTCCTGCCCCCACCCAACCAACCCCAGCCTTTCCTGCTCCCACCCCGCCAACCCCAGCCTTTCCTGCTCCCACCCCGCCAACCCCAGCCTTTCCTGCCCCCACCCCGGCAACCCCAGCCTTTCGTGCTCCCAACCCCGCCAACCCCAGCCTTTCCTGCCCCCACCCAACCAACCCCAGCCTTTCCTGCTCCCACCCCGCTAACCCCAGCCTTTCCTGCTCCCACCCCGCCAACCCCAGCCTTTCCTGCCCCCACCCCGGCAACCCTAGCCTTTCCTGCTCCCAACCCCGCCAACCCCAGCCTTTCCTGCCCCCACCCCGCCAACCCCAGCTTTTCCTGCCCCACCCCGCCAACCCCAGCCTTTCCTGATCCCATCCCGCCAACCCCAGCCTTTCCTGCCCCACCCCGCCAACCCCAATCTTTCCTGCCCCACCCCGGCAACCCCAGCCTTTCCTGCCCCCACCCCGGCAACCCCAGCCTTTCCTGCTCCCACCCCCGGCAACCCCAGCTCTTCCACCTACACAAAGGAAAGGGCATTTTGTCTCACCAATAAAGTCAATGGATATTACACTATTTGCTCCTGGTTAGCAGGAAAAGATTGGATAATTTGTCCTTTCACACATAAGTGGGAAAGATAAATTCTTCCTTAACACATATTGTAAGTTGTGAGGATAGGGAAGGGGGGGGCGGTGTTGACACACCCACACACACACACACACACACACACACACACACACACACACACACACACACACACACACACACACACACACACACACACACACACACACACTCACACACACACACATTGGGGGCCTCGTAGCCTGGTGGATAGCGCGCAGGATTCGTAATTCTGTGGCGCGGGTTCGATTCCCTTACGAGGCAGAAACAAATGGGCAAAGTTTCTTTCACCCTGAATGCCCCTGTTACCTAGCAGTAAATAGGTACCTGGGAGTTAGTCAGCTGTCACGGGCTGCTTCCTGGGGTGTGTGTGTGTGTGTGTGTCGGGCCGAAAGAGCAAAGCTCAACCCCCGTAAAAACACAACTAGTAAACACACACAAGGAGTGAGGTGAAGGAGGGGCGGAGGGCGGTGTTCCTCCCAAATAAAGAGGAAGGACAGTTAATTATCAAGAGAAGGAGCTAAGGCAATATGACTTCAGAGCATATGGAAGGAATATAAGAAACAAGAGGACAAAGAGCGGAGACATGAGGACAGAGAGGGATCGGAGTGAGCCCAACCACGTGGAGACTCGGGAATTGAACACCGGCCCTGCAAGAATTAAGCGAGGAAGGGCCACAGACAGAGAAGCAAAGGGCTGCCTCACCCCTCACAAAATTAGGAGGATGGGAAATTTTTCAGAACATTAAAAAGTGAATAGATTGTTGACCCTCACCAGAGTGGAAGGAAAGATAACTTGTTCTGACCACAGAGACGCAAGGACAAGTTATCCTCTACTCAGAGACGGAAGATCAAGTTATCCTCTACACAGATACGCAAGGACAAGTTATCCTCTACTCAGAGACGAAGATCAAGTTATCCTCTACACAGAGACGGAAGATCAAGTTATCCTCTACACAGAGACGAAAGGATTAGTTATCCTCTACACAGAGACGGAAGGATTAGTTATCCTCTACACAAAGACGGAAGGAATAGTTATCCTTTACACAGAGACGGAAGGATTAGTTATCCTCTACACAGAGACGGAAGGATTAGTTATCCTCTACACCGAGACGGAAGGACAAGTTATCCTCTACACAGAGACGGAAGGATTAGTTATCCTCTACACAGAGACGGAAGGATTAGTTATCCTCTACACAGAGACGGAAGGATTAGTTATCCTCTACACAGAGACGGAAGGATTAGTTATCCTCTACACAGAGACGGAAGGACAAGTTATCCTCTACACAGAGACGGAAGGACAAGTTATCCTCTACAGGATAATAAAAATAATAATTTTTTTGACTGAAGGATAATTTTTCTTGAAGTCAGAGAGGGAAAAAAATAATTAGGAGTTAATCAGAGAGTGGAGAATGTATCTTTTCCAGCGCTTGAGTGAGTGCCATCATGAGAGGAGCCTCCCAGCGCTTGAGTGAGTGCCATCATGAGAGGAGCCTCCCAGCGCTTGAGTGAGTGCCATCATGAGAGGAGCCTCCCAGCGCTTGAGTGAGTGCCATCATGAGAGCAGCCTCCCAGCGATTGAGTGCCATCATGAGAGGACCTCCCACTGCTTAAGTGAGTGCCACCATGAGAGCAGCCTCCCAGTGCTTGAGTACCATCATGATAGCAGCCTCCCAGCGCTTAAGTGAGTGCCATCACGAGAGGAACCTCCCAGCGCTTAAGTGAGTGCCATCATGAGAGGAGCCTCCCAGCGCTTGAGTGCGTGCCATCATGAGAGCAGCCTCCAAGCACTTGAGTGCCATCATGCGAGTAGCCCCCCAGCACTTGAGTGCCATCATGCGAGTAGCCCCCCAGCACTTGAGTGCCATCATGCGAGTAGCCCCCCAGCACTTGAGTGCCATCATGCGAGTAGCCCCCCAGCACTTGAGTGAGTGTCATCATGATGAAGTAACTATGCTAAAGCTCACCACCACGTACCGTCGGGACGTTGGGGAAAGTAGCCTCGGTTACCATCGTCTTTTGTATGGTCACGGTTGGTCAAGTGGTTAAGGTACCAGGAACGCCAGTTGCAGCGTGCCCCTGGCTGTCTGGGTTCGAGTCACTTCTGGGGTGCGGAGTTCTCAGTGTGTGTGAGTGCGTGTGTAATGAATTACATTAATGTTTGTGTGAGTGGTATCCACATGGAAAATTGACCTTAGAATTATATATTAACTCTCCGAATTATTGGAAACAATTAAGGAGTGACGTGAAATATTCAATATCTCATGTCATATATGATTCAATGCGGTTTATTGACTGAAAAGCTCGGTCAGTATTAATTGTCTGGCCTTTGATCGGCCCCCTTGGAGGACCCACAACAGCGGAGAAAAACAGCACACACATTTAATATCTGTTCCGTAAAAACAAAAATCCTATATTAACCCGCAAAGTGAATATCAGCATCATCTTATGAGAAATAAATTGAGAAACATTGAAAATTTTATTTTTCGTGCGTCTGAATGCTGTTTGATTGGGGTCAAGCAACGTCTGCGATTTCTTACATAAAAATTCGAAACTTGAACTAATAGAAACATTTATCGACTCCAGAAATAATTTTTTGTAAATATGCAAACACAATTTTATTGCCATGGAGAATATTTATTTTATTAATTGTTGTTATTTTAAAAGAGTATCAGCATGTTAAACCGCTTCATGTTAATTATACACTTAAGAAACCATCTTGAGAGCCCTCCATAGTGAGCCGTAGGGAGACAGGTGTTGTTATGGTGAAGGTGTAGTGAGGTGAGGGAGGACACTGTGGTGTGAGGGAGGACACTGGTGGTGTGAGGGAGGACACTGGTGGTGTGAGGGAGGACACTGTGGTGTGAGGGAGGACACTGGTGGTGTGAGGGAGGACACTGGTGGTGTGAGGGAGGACACTGGTGGTGTGAGGGAGGACACTGGTGGTGTGAGGGAGGACACTGGTGGTGTGAGGGAGGACACTGGTGGTGTGAGGGAGGACACTGTTGGTGTGAGGGAGGACACTGTGGTGTGAGGGAGGACACTGGTGGTGTGAGGGAGGACACTGGTGGTGTGAGGGAGGACATTGTTGGTGTGAGGGAGGACACTGGTAGTGTGAGGGAGGACACTGGTAGTGTGAGGGAGGACACTGGTGGTGTGAGGGAGGACACTGGTGGTGTGAGGGAGGACATTGTTGGTGTGAGGGAGGACACTGGTAGTGTGAGGGAGGACACTGGTAGTGTGAGGGAGGACACTGGTAGTGTGAGAGAGGACACTGTTGGTGTGAGGGAGGACACTGGTAGTGTGAGGGAGGACACTGGTGGAGTGAGGGAGGACACAGGTGGAGTGAGGGAGGACAATGTTGGTGTGAGGGAGGACACTGGTAGTGTGAGGGAGGACACTGGTAGTGTGAGGGAGGACACTGTTGGTGTGAGGGAGGACACTGTTGGTGTGAGGGAGGACACTGTTGGTGTGAGGGAGGACATTGTTGGTGTGAGGGAGGACACTGGTAGTGTGAGGGAGGACACTGTTGGTGTGAGGGAGGACACTGTTGGTGTGAGGGAGGACACTGGTAGTGTGAGGGAGGACACTGGTGGAGTGAGGGAGGACACAGGTGGAGTGAGGGAGGACAATGTTGGTGTGAGGGAGGACACTGGTAGTGTGAGGGAGGACACTGGTAGTGTGAGGGGGAGGAGCACAACCAACCACACTGTTGCTGTTGGTATTACAAAGCAGCGATAAGAGAAGGCTGTCACCGGGCTGTGCGTCTCTCGAGCGCACAATACCCATGGGGATCGAACGAGGGGTCATCGGAGCACAGGACGCATGCGCCGCCCCAGCAGCCATAGCGTGGTGGTCACCGGCAGCACCACACTCCCAACTTCACTTGACGCATAGACTCTCTAATCCCAGACGGCCAGCAGGAATAGTGTGCTATACTGCAGGCTGCCAGAGAGGCCAAAGTCTGCCCAACAGCGCCGGCTCTGGCGGGGGGATCAGGAAGGTAACCAACATACATTATAGACTAATTCCCTATTATTAGTTTCAATATACGGGCCAACAAGACAATTTACCTTCACTGGAACAACCTACACGTATTGCCATTCATATTTTGGTGACGTTTATCTCCGAATACTTAATTGTGCGATCAGCGACTTGCCGATCTATCTTGAAATTGGATATGAGGTACGGACGTAGTACCTCGTGCTGGGTGCTGGGTGCTGGGTGCTGAGTGCTGAGTGCTGGGTGCCGGTTGCCGGGTGTTGGGTGCTGGGTGCCGCTTGCCGGGTGCTGGGTGCCGGGTGCCGGGTGCTGGGTGCCGGGTGCCGGGTGCTGGGTGCTGGGGATCAGTCGTCAACACTCCCTGGTGGGAAGACTGCGACGCAGGCCTGGCAGTAAGGCTGGCTCCAACAAATAATATATTCCCTGCTCCTTTATTAACGTACTAATTACCGCCATGTCCATTCCATTATCATAGCATTATGCGCTCAGATGAATGCATGTATGAATTCGGAGGACGTAGAGGCGAGCCTGCCCCCGGCTAGACGTTACACCAGCGGTCTTATCGACTGCTGCTCTCGGCTTGATGTTTGGAGGAGGGAGACGTCATCACAGGGGGAGCGGTCAGCCCTCTGCCTCGTTGATGGATAGTCCGCTCCTCACTGGGGGTCCCCGCCCCCAGGGCACTCCTCCGCTCCACACACTGGGGGTCCCCTCCCCCAGGGCACTCCTCCGCTCCACACACTGGGGGTCCCCGCCCCCAGGGCACTCCTCCGCTCCACACACTGGGGGTCCCCTCCCCCAGGGCACTCCTCCGCTCCACACACTGGGGGTCCCCTCCCCCAGGGCACTCCTCCGCTCCACACACTGGGGGTCCCCGCCCCCAGGGCACTCCTCCGCTCCACACACTGGGGGTCCCCGCCCCCAGGGCACTCCTCCGCTCCACACACTGGGGGTCCCCGCCCCCAGGGCACTCCTCCGCTCCACACACTGGGGGTCCCCGCCCCCCGGGCACTCCTCCGCTCCACACACTGGGGGTCCCCGCCCCCCGGGCACTCCTCCGCTCCACACACTGGGGGTCCCCGCCCCCCGGGCACTCCTCCGCTCCACACACTGGGGGTCCCCGCCCCCAGGGCACTCCTCCGCTCCACATAATGTAACATTTCAAAATCACTAAAGTCATTCTTCAATAAATCTTCATTCTTTATTGAGAGAGAGAGAGAGAGAGTTGATTCTTCAATAAATTACTAAACTATATGTTAATAGCACCCACATAGGGGCAAAATTTAAATTTAAAAAACTATATGCTTAACAGATCTCTAACCCTGTCCATGGAGGACATAAGAAAATATATGTATAGTTGTTAGCACTGTATGTGTGTGGCCACGTCTGTGGTGTGGCCACGTCTGAGGTGTGGCCACGTCTGTGGTGTGGCCACGTCTGTGGTGTGGCCACGTCTGAGGTGTGGCCACGTCTGTGGTGTGGCCACGTCTGAGGTGTGGCCACGTCTGTGGTGTGGCCACGTCTGTGGTGTGGCCACGTCTGAGGTGTGGCCACGTCTGAGGTGTGGCCACGTCTGTGGTGTGGCCACGTCTGTGGTGTGGCCACGTCTGAGGTGTGGCCACGTCTGTAGTGTGGCCACGTCTGTAGTGTGGCCACGTCTGAGGTGTGGCCACGTCTGTGGTGTGGCCACGTCTGAGGTGTGGCCACGTCTGTAGTGTGGCCACGTCTGTGGTGTGGCCACGTCTGTGGTGTGGCCACGTCTGAGGTGTGGCCACGTCTGTGGTGTGGCCACGTCTGTGGTGTGGCCACGTCTGTGGTGTGGCCACGTCTGAGGTGTGGCCACGTCTGAGGTGTGGCCACGTCTGTGGTGGGGCCACGTCTGTAGTGTGGCCACGTCTGTAGTGTGGCCACGTCTGTGGTGTGGCCACGTCTGAGGTGTGGCCACGTCTGTGGTGTGGCCACGTCTGTGGTGTGGCCACGTCTGTAGTGTGGCCACGTCTGTGGTGTGGCCACGTCTGTAGTGTGGCCACGTCTGTGGTGTGGCCACGTCTGTAGTGTGGCCACGTCTGTGGTGTGGCCACGTCTGTGGTGTGGCCACGTCTGTAGTGTGGCCACGTCTGTAGTGTGGCCACGTCTGTGGTGTGGCCACGTCTGAGGTGTGGCCACGTCTGAGGTGTGGCCACGTCTGAGGTGTGGCCACGTCTGTGGTGGGGCCACGTCTGTAGTGTGGCCACGTCTGTGGGTCCCTTCCCCTATGGCAATCTTCAGCGTATTTGCGTGTTCTTACACATTTGGTCGTCATTATTTTATACTTGCATCCATTTTTCGACGGAATCTGTATTTCAGTGTCTTTGATGTCTTTGGTGTTTGTTATAGTTATTTGCCAGTTTGACACGTGACTGTTTTGTGAGGCGGTGTTGGCCCCGTACCTCATGGGGCTAACCTCACAACTGCATCACCTCTGTACTTGCATGTGTTACCTAAGTTTATGCACTGTTCGTATATATTTAAGGCCTTTCTCTCCCTCGTTCTCTTCATAAGTAACTGTTATCATGTCAAGGAACTTGTAAAGAGATGTTCTGAAACATAATATAATCATTGCTAATTAGTCTTAAAGCCTTCGTTAACCGACCTAAATACCGCTGGCATCTTCATGTTGGTTTAGTTTGTTCAGGATGTTCTTTGTTTACAAAGTGGTCAGTTGGTGAGTTTTGGTGAAGGCTTCCCTTGTTGCTTCGTTACCTCGGTGATGGCGTTATTGTTGTGTCTGCACGTTCTCACCTAGTTGTGCTTCGACTGTTTTTGAGCTTCGACTCTTTGGTCCCGCTTCTCAACCATTAATCAACTGGTGTGCAGATTCCTGAGCCTATTGGGCTTTATCATATCAGCATTTGAAACTGTGTATGGAGTCAGCCTCCACCACACCACTGCCTTATGCATTCCATTTGTTAATTACTCTGACACTGAAAAAGTTTTTTCTAAGGCCTCTGTTGCTCATTTGTGTACTCAACTTGCACCTGTGTTCATTTGTGCGAGTACCACCCATGTTAAATAATCCATCCTTATCTACCCTGTCAATTCCTCCTGAGAATATTGCAGGTGGTAATCATGTCTCCCCTAAATTTTCTGTCTTCCAGTGGTGTTGGGCTATATTCCAGTAATCTTCTCTCGTAGCTCATACCTCACAGATTGGTGACAAGTCTGGTGCCAGGCCTCTGAACTTTCTCAAACTTCGTCCTGTGGGTTGACTAGATCTGGACTCCACGCTTGAGCTGCATACTCCAGGATTGGTCTGACATATGTGATATTCATGATTCTGTATAGTTCCTTACACAAGTTTCCAACGGCAGTTCTTACGCTGGCCAACCTGGCATATGTCGCTGATGATATCCTCTTGATAGGGATTTCAGGGAATATTTCCGGTGTGATATCAATCTACAGATCTTTCTGTCTTCCCGATTCCTGAAGAATTAAATCTCCAAATTGGTACCTGGTCTCCGGCCTCCTGTTCTCTACTTATATTTTCATTACTTTACATTTGCTTGTGTTAAACTCGTAGTAGTTCTTGTAGTTCCTTCTGTCTTATTTTTCCCTCATAATTTTAGCAGCCTCAGCAAACATTGTGAGGAATGGGTCAATACTGTATCGGAGATCATTTATGCATCAGAAACCATACCTTCTTCAACTTACGCAACGGTGAAAATACTGGAGGGTCAGGTCCCAAATCTACACAGTATGATAATAACTTGAGTGAACGATATGGAAAAAAAATTCAGAATAAAAAGTGAAGAGTAGGGGTGCCATAGGCACAATCAGAGAACACTGTATAAACATCAGAGGTCCACGGTTGACCTCTCTGGGTAAATGGAAAGTCCGGGGTTGTTCAACATCCTCCCAGTGAGTATAAGAAATATTACCGGAACAACCGTGGACATCTTCAAGAGAAAACTAAATAGTTTTCTTCAAGAAGTGCCAGACCAACCGGGCTGTGGTGGATATGTGGGCATGCGGGGCGCTCCAAGCAACAGCTTCTTGGACCAAGCTCTCAAGTCAAGACTGGCCTCTGGCCGGGCTTGGAGAGGAGAAGAACTCCATCAAGCAGGGGTACTATATCATAACCTTTCTCACAATTCAAAAAAATTCAGTTAGCCCCCCTTCTCTTTCTTGAATAATTGTTGTCGTTTGGTCATATAATTATGTCAAACTTACGAGGCAAGATTTACCATCCCTGAACCCATGCTGGTGGTGTGTTACAACGTCCCTTCTCTCCAGATGTGTTACCAGCCTTTTTCTCACGATCCTTGCACAGTATGTAAGTTATGGACACCGGCCTGTAGTTTAGTGACTGTCACCCATTTTGTATACTTGGACCGCGTTGTCTTCCAACTTTCGGCAGGTCTCCTGTTTCCTCTTACTTGTTATACACCACAATGTGACATGCAGAGTGGTTCTGCACCCTCTGTTAGTACCTATGGTGAGATTCCGTCAGCCTTTCTCACGTCCAGATCTAGCAGATGCGTCTTCACCTTATCTCTGGTAATTTCGAAATCTTCTGATGCGGCCTGGTTTATTGCTGCCTCTCTTAGTGACCTCCTCTTTCTACTGTGAAGCTCTCCTGGAATTTATTTTTGACTTCTTCATACCTCCTTGTTATTCTTTGTGTACTTACCCGTTCTCAGTTTCATCACCTATTTTTTCACTGTTATTTTCCTCCTGATGTTGCCGAGGGGCAGCTTTGGTTCGGTCGTACTTTATTTGTAATGTAATTTTCATACTGTCTCTCTGCTTCTCTTCTCTTCTCGCACTGAGATACTTACTCTTGGCCCTCTGGTATCTCCCTCTGCTCTGGTGTTCTACTATTTCTGTAGTTCTTCTAGGCCCTTGTATGTAATTGTTTTGCTTTCTTACATGCCCAATTGAACCATGGATTCCTCCGTTACTGTTATTTTTCTTCCTTTGGGCCTGGGATTAACTGGCGTTTCCTGGTACTTCTGGGTGATGTAGTCCATCATATCTTGTACAGTCTTTTCTCTGAGTTTTGTTTCCCAAGGCATTCCCATTATGTGTTTCCTCATTTCACTATAATTTCTTTTCCTGTAAGCCAGCCTTTTGTTTTCTTGTGCCTTAGATGGATACGTAGTATCCCTACTTCCTCCACAATACCTGCCTCACAGTCTTATTCCTCTCACTCATAATCCACACTCATGGCACATTACCAAGTCTGTTCGCTTGATTTGCCACTATGAATAAAATCATACCTTTTAACCCAACCAGAAAGATCCCGGCCTCACAGTCCACACCTCTCACTCACAATCCACACTCACCAGGCACCCCACAATCACCTAAAATCATCATATACATCCAACATTATCACAATCGGCCATCATCACATGCACCCAACATTACAACAATTGCCAAATTTCACATTCAACATACATTTCACAACGACCAAGCCTCCAACCACTACCACCATCACCAAAACTACCATCATTAACCCAACGACTACCGCAACCACCGCTACCACCAACACAATCTCTAAAACAGCAGCACAACAACTATTACCGCCATTAAGACAACCTCCACTACCAGCAGCTCCACATTCACTACTACCACAACCAATACTACCACCACCTCTACCACCAGCAGCACCAGCGGCGTCCATCCCCCCGACAACACACTGACCAAACACCGCACATCTCTGGCGTGAATTAGAGAATGCATCGCCATAACAGATGAGGACAATAAGGTTTGATATTGTGGGTGTTCCCTCGGGGTTGGGCCTCTCCCTGACTGATGGAGGGTCTTCTCTCTCAATATTCTGCACAAACTCACGCCACACACTTTTTGGGGCATGAGACTCCTCACTAGAGAGATAGAGAGTGAGAGAGAGAGAGTGAGAATGAGGAAAGCCTCACTTAGTCCTGGGGCGCGTGTGTTCGAATTTACTGAAGGAAGGGCGAGACTGTATTTCCAAGAGCCAGTTGGCGTTTTGTTAATCAAGGCGCGTTGTGGACACTGAATGTTGTTGCTGGCGCTGCTGCTGGAGCCTTAACATGACGTACGCAACCTCTATTCACGGTAATAATTTGAAGGATATCATATTATTAACAAAATTGTACACGTAAAATTAAAAAGGAAGCATTTGGAGTTGTTGGATAACATTTTTGCCGAGAGAGAGGGAGGGAAAGGGAGAGAGAGAGAGAGGGAGAGGACAGCCTCGTTGAGAATATCGCGGATGTTTAGCGAGGAGCGCCACTACATCGTGGTGGAGGTGACCAACACTCGGTGATAAATCTCCTGCCTTCACACAATTATATAGAATCCCTTCTTCATGATGATTAAACTCCGCCTCGACATGGATCTATTTATATTATTTGTATGTTCCACAACGTCCACCTTGCCTGCTGTAACTGGAGACCCCATGGATGACCCTCAGCTTTGGTAGTGAGTTCTTCATGAACATTTGGCAGGGAAATGTACTTTATATGTATGTATGTATGTATATATATATATATATATATATATATATATATATATATATATATATATATATATACTTGAAAAACATTTATATAAAAGCTATTGAGAGGACTTTGATTCGACTTTAGACAAGGATGGACAACACACACATCACACTCATACAAACGTATTTCCAAGATGTGTCCCAAATTAGGGAACATCCAGAGACCCTTTAAGAAGAGAGAGAGAGAACACTCGTGTATTATACAAGATTTGTGAAGAGTAATGGTTGGAGCGTCAATGTTATTATGTGTTGCTGGTGGATGGGTCAGTCCGCCTCGACAAAGACAATGGTTAACGCCGGTGCGGACCCGTGTATGATAATTCCTCCCATTAGGGCACAACAAGACACGCGTCCACACTGATGATGCTGCGTTTGTTACTGCTTCTGCTCCTACTGCTGCTACTGCTGCTGCTGCTGCTGCTGCTGCTGCTGTTGTTGTGGTGGAGAAAGGCAGGTAGTATTGCTGTGGTAGCGAGAGGGTGTTGCGGTAGTGGTGGGTGTTTTGGCCTCTGCTGGAGTAGGTGAGGGAGGAAGGAGGGATTATTTTAAGGGTTTTGATCCTCTTTCAGATTGGACGGTATATGGCTTTTGATACGGGTGTTATTAAGCCTGCTGTGGTACAGGGTACATGAATGCTGACGTGGCAGATAAGTGGGTGTTGTTGCGATGATGATAGTTAACAGTGTTGTAGTTGTAGTAGTGCTGTTGTTGTGGTAGGGGTATACAAGAGCTATTGTTGTGGTAGGGCTGCACCAGTGCTGTTGTTGTGGTAGAGGTATACAAGTGCTGTTGTTGTGGTAGAGGTATACAAGTGCTGTTGTTGTGGTAGGCCTGCACCAATGCTGTTGTTGTAGTAGGGGTGACGATGTAGCTGTGAAAGTATTCTTCAGTGATCTTGTGGCTGGGTTAAGCAGTATGAGTGTAGTCAGTGGTTGTGTGGCAAGTAGGGGACGAGTGTTGCTGTGGTGGGTGGAGGACGAGTGTTGCTGTGGTGGGTGGAGGACGAGTGTTGCTGTGGTGGGTGGAGGACGAGTGTTGCTGTGGTGGGTGGAGGACGAGTGTTGCTGTGGTGGGTGGAGGACGAGTGGGGGTCAGTATTGGGCATCAGGGAAGGGGGGGGGGGAAGAGTCTGTTGTGGTAGCGGGCGCTGCTAAAGGAGGCCGTTGCTGTGACAGTGAAGTGGTCAGTGGTCCAGTTGCTCTTAGAACCTGCGCGGCGCTGCAGTAGGAAAGTGGTCGGTGATGCAATTGCTCTTAATATTGCTGTGACGGGTGTGGGGGGGGGTGTTCCTCCCGTTGATACTGATGCTGTGGCGGGTGTGTGCTGTGCTTCTCCCGTTGATACTGATGCTGTGGCGGGTGTAGGCGGTGTTTCTCCCGTTGATACTGATGCTGTGGCGGGTGTGGGCTGTGTTTCTCCCGTTGATACTGATGCTGTGGCGGGAGTGGGCTGTGTTTCTCCCGTTGATGCTGTGGCGGGTGTGGGCTGTGTTTCTCCCGTTGATACTGATGCTGTGGCGGGTGTGGGCTGTGTTTCTCCCGTTGATACTGATGCTGTGGCGGGTGTGGGCTGTGTTTCTCCCGTTGTCGCTGACTGTTGCTGTTCAGTTGGTGCTGCTGTCCTGCGGTCATCTGCTACTTATGTTCTCCGCCGTTGTTTCCTGTAAATGGCTGCAACTATTGCTCTCTGCATTACCGCTTCTCGTTGTCCTCACTGGCCAGGCTGCTCGAGTGGCGGCTGCTATTGTTCAGTCAGAGAGCGTCTCTGCTCCTGCTTCTACTACGCTAATAACGCTGATGTTGATGCTGCGTTTACTGCTATTGCGTCTTCTGCTGTTGCGTCTATTGCTGCTGCGTCTACTGCTGCTGCGCCTACTGTTAATGCTGCTTCTACTGCTGCTGTGTCTACTGCTCTTGCGTCTACTACTGCTGCTGCTGCTGTGAGCTTCTCAGTTGTGTCGCTGCTCCTCCTCGCACAACTGCTCGGTGTTTTCCTTGCTGATATTGCTTCTGCTGCTGAATCTACTACAACTGTTGTTGCTGTACAGACCATCCTGCTGTTGCTACAGATGCTATTTATATTAAATTTTTCATTCTTTTATTAACCTATAATTGTATTCTGCTGTTACTTCTGTAGTTAATTTGTCAAGAGTTATTTTTCTTCGTGTTCCCGTGTCCTTACAAGTCTTGCCCATCTGGCTGTTGCTGATGCAAGTTTCCGTTGCAGGAGGAATTATATTGTTGCTGACACCCACCGTCTACCCACGTAATCTGCACCTTTTCGCAAAGCAGACTTACTCCTTCACCAAAGCTGGCTAATGCCTCTGCTATTCCCCTCCTGCTTCTCCCGCTTCTGCTGTACTGCTGTTGGTTCTCCTTGTCGCGGTGCTCCGGCACTCGCAAGCATTAAGCCGGGGGAGTAGACAAGAGGAAGTAAACACACAAACGATGGTTGGGATTACAGCGTCCCCCTTCCCTCAAAACAACACTAGTTCGACTCGTGCTTTGTCTAATTACTCTCTGACAGCTCGACCGCTGCTTTACTCGACCACTGGGCCTCTCGACTACTGGATTATTGGATGGCTGGACTGGCTCGACTGCTGGACTCTCTCCACTGCTGGACTGACTGCTGGACTCTCTCCACTGCTGGACTGACTGCTGGACTGAGTGGACTGTTAGAGTTGGCATTGACTGATGAACTGACTTAACCGAAGATGTTAATTAACTGTTGGACTGGCTGGGCTGTTGGACTGGCTCAGCCGTTTGACTGGCTCGGCCGTTTGAATGGTTCAGTTACGGGAATGCTCAAGCAGTGGCAACCTCAACACTGAATTACTCAACCATTAAATATTGTATGACTCTTTTTATGTTTAGTTCTGTACAGAGGAGGATATAGGAACAGACGACCTCTGACTCCTGTCAGGAGGCTGAGAGCTTTTCCTTCCCGTAGCTCATGGTAAGCCTGACCCTGCTAGTTTTCCCAGCAACACGACCAGCCAATCGGTTAATAACCAGGTATCTAATTACATATCAGTACTCATCGGTACATCAGAGTAAATCAGTACTCCTTCACCGTCTAAGACAGAAACGATTAACCTTCAGTAGGTCAGCCTTAGGCTTAGGACCCGTACAGGAATACCTCTAGTAAAAAAAAAAAAATCACTTACCAGGAGGCCTGGTCGACGACCGGGCCGCGGGGACACTAAGCCCCGGAAGCACCTCAAGGTAGCCTCAAGGTAGCACTAGCACCATAGAGGCGTCACCACCGCCATTAAGGAAAACACAACCGTCACGTCACCATGACAAGAATAAGTAGCACCGGCGTGGAATCCTCATCAAAGCTAAGCTTGTAAAGAGCAAATGTTTGCAACAAGACAAGTGTTTGAATCAATAGGACTAATCAACGAGGACAGGTTATCGCAACTCTGCCTCGCAATCCTACACGAGAGAGTGAAAAGAGGGAACATGATCACTCAATATAAAATAAAGAGAGAGAGAATATAGTTATGTTGGAGATGGACAGCCTCTCTAAAGTGATAGAAAATACATCAATAGGACACAGATGGACGCTGCAAACAAGTCGTGTGAAATACAAGAAAATACTCGCACTCGCAGGAGGTCAACAAGTGGACTGCGCCGCCTGGCGATGAGGGCGCCGCCTCCACCCACAACGTCAACACCAAGTACTACAAAGGACTCGAACGACAGGAAAACTACACACGCTAACACCAGGTACACCTGATGAGCACGGTGGGTGTTAATTTGGAGGTCGATCACCCCGGACGCTTGGTGAGATGATGGTGAGCTGCATCAACACCACCGTCACCACCACCACCACCATCACCACCACCACCTACCACTACTGCCTCGGGCAGCGTCAGACCTGAGTCAGCGGGAGGGAGGCGATGGTCATTCACCATAACCCCCATTGGTCGTAATGACGTGTACCAGTTAGCTGGTGATGGGGTGTCGTGGTGGAGGTGTGGGGTGGGGGGGTGGAGGGTGTAAGGGGAAGTGGGTGGAGGAGGGTGTGTTATGGATAAGATTTGGGCGGATTGTGTTAGAGGAAGAGGTTGGTGAGGATCAGGTGTGGAGGGGTTGTGGGGGGTTGGTGTCATCCTCCGGAGCGTGAGATGTTTCTGGGAGGATGAGGTTTTGGGAGGAAAATGGTGTGAGGAATAGTGGTTGGAGGAGGGAGGGAATTATCAGGCGAAAACACGAAGCCACCACGACTATAGAGCACAGGAAAGGGGTCAGGATAAGGATTTGGGATGGGACAGGGGAAAGGAATGGCGACCAACCACTTGGACGGTCGGGGATTGAACGCCGACCGGCATGAAGCGAGACCGTCGCTCTACCGTCCAGTCCAAGTGGTTGATATTAGAAGCCTTAAAACACAAACATCGTGAGTTGTGAGGATGGCGGGTGGTGAAGGTGAAGGTTGTGAGTTGTGAGGATGGCGGGTGGGGAAGGTTGTGTGTTGTGAGGATGGTGGGTGGTGAAGGTTGTGTGTTGTGAGGATGGTGGGTGGTGACGGTTGTGAGTTGTGAGGATGGTGGGTGGTGAAGGTTGTGTGTTGTGAGGATGGTGGGTGGTGAAGGTAATGAGTTGTGAGGATGGTGGGTGGTGAAGGTTGTGTGTTGTGAGGATGGTGGGTGGTGAAGGTTGTGTGTTGTGAGGATGGTGGGTGGTGAAGGTTGTGTGTTGTGAGGATGGCGGGTGGTGAAGGTTATGAGTTGTGAGGATGGTGGGTGGTGAAGGTTGTGTGTTGTGAGGATGGCGGGTGGTGAAGGTTATGAGTTGTGAGGATGGCGGGTGGTGAAGGTTGTGTGTTGTGAGGATGGTGGGTGGTGAAGGTTGTGAGTTGTGAGGATGGTGGGTGGTGAAGGTTGTGTGTTGTGAGGATGGTGGGTGGTGAAGGTTGTGAGTTGTGAGGATGGTGGGTGGTGAAGGTTGTGTGTTGTGAGGATGGTGGGTGGTGAAGGTAATGAGTTGTGAGGATGGTGGGTGGTGAAGGTTGTGTGTTGTGAGGATGGTGGGTGGTGAAGGTTGTGAGTTGTGAGGATGGTGGGTGGTGACGGTGAAGGTTGTGTGTTGTGAGGATGGCGGGTGGTGAAGGTTGTGTGTTGTGAGGATGGTGGGTGAAGGTTATGAGTTGTGAGGATGGCGGGTGGTGAAGGTTGTGAGTTGTGAGGATGGTGGGTGGTGAAGGTTGTGTGTTGTGAGGATGGTGGGTGGTGAAGGTTGTGTGTTGTGAGGATGGTGGGTGGTGAAGGTTGTGAGTTGTGAGGATGGTGGGTGGTGAAGGTTGTGTGTTGTGAGGATGGTGGGTGGTGAAGGTTGTGAGTTGTGAGGATGGTGGGTGGTGAAGGTGAAGGATGTGTTCGTCTGTGCGCCGACTCCTCACGGCTCACTCTCACTAACTAGTGTGCTCACCCAGCCTTACAAGGATGATGTCCAGCCGGTCGGGTGTACTGATGTCCAGCCGGTCGGGTGTACTGATGTCCAGCCGATCGGGTGTACTGATGTCCAGCCGGTCGGGTGTACTGATGTCCAGCCGGTCGGATGTACTGATGTCCAGCCGGTCGGGTGAACTGATGTCCAGCCGGTCGGGTGTACTGATGTCCAGCCGGTCGGGTGTACTGATGTCCAGCCGGTCGGGTGTACTGATGTACGAAAGGTCGGGTGTACTGATGTACGAACGGTCGGGTGTACTGATGTACGAACGGTCGGGTATACTGATGTACGAACGGTCGGGTGTACTGATGTACGAACAGTCGGGTGTACTGATGTACGAACAGTCGGGTGTACTGATGTACGAACGGTCGGGTGTACTGATGTCCAGCCGGTCGGGTGTACTGATGTCCAGCCGGCCGGGTGTACTGATGTCCAGCCGGTCGGGTGTACTGATGTCCAGCCGGTCGGGTGTACTGATGTCCAGCCGGTCGGGTGTACTGATGTCCAGCCGGTCGGGTGTACTGATGTCCAGCCGGTCGGGTGTACTGATGTACGAAAGGTCGGGTGTACTGATGTACGAACGGTCGGGTCTACTGATGTACGAACGGTCGGGTCTACTGATGTACGAACGGTCGGGTCTACTGATGTACGAACGGTCGGGTGTACTGATGTACGAACGGTCGGGTATACTGATGTACGAACGGTCGGGTGTACTGATGTACGAACAGTCGGGTGTACTGATGTACGAACGGTCGGGTGTACTGATGTACGAACGGTCGGGTGTACTGATGTACGAACAGTCGGGTGTACTAATGTACGAACGGTCGGGTGTACTGATGTACGAACAGTTGGGTGTACTAATGTACGAACGGTCGGGTGTACTGATGTACGAACGGTCGGGTGTACTGATGTACGAACGGCTGGGTGTACTGATGTACGAACGGCTGGGTGTACTGATGTACGAACGGCTGGGTGTACTGATGTACGAACGGCTGGGTGAACGCGGGTCGGACGGTCGGGTGGTCGTCGGGTGGACGCAGGTGGTCGTCGGGTGGACGCGGGTGGTCGTCGGGTGGACGCGGGTCGGACGGTCGGGTGGTCGTCGGGTGGACGCGGGTGCTCGTCGGGTGGACGCGGGTCGGACGGTCGGGTGGACGCGGGTCGGACGGTCGGGTGGTCGTCGGGTGGACGCGGGTGGTCGTCGGGTGGGCGCGGGTGGTCGTCGGGTGGACGCGGGTGGTCGTCGGGTGGACGCGGGTGGTCGTCGGGTGGACGCGGGTGGTCGTCGGGTTGACGCGGGTGGTCGTCGGGTGGACGCGGGTGGACGCGGGTGGTCGTCGGGTGGACGCGGGTGGTCGTCGGGTGGACGCGGGTGGTCGTCGGGTTGACGCGAGTGGTCGTCGGGTGGACGCGGGTGGTCGTCGGGTGGACGCGGGTGGTCGTCGGGTGGACGCGGGTGGTCGTCGGGTGGACGCGGGTGGTCGTCGGGTGGACGCGGGTGGTCGTCGGGTTGACGCGGGTGGTCATCGGGTGGACGCGGGTGGTCGTCGGGTGGACGCGGGTGGTCGTCGGGTGGACGCGGGTGGTCGTCGGGTGGACGCGGGTGGTCGTCGGGTGGACGTAGGTGGTCGTCGGGTGGACGCGGGTCGGACGGTCGGGTGGACGCGGGTGGTCGTCGGGTGGACGCGGGTGGTCGTCAGGTGGACGCGGGTGGTCGTCGGGTGGACGCGGGTGGTCGTCGGGTGGACGCGGGTGGTCGTCGGGTGGACGCGGGTCGGACGGTCGGGTGGACGCGGGTGGTCGTTGGGTTGACGCGGGTGGACGCGTCAACGTACAAATTACATAGCACTATGAAAAATAAGAACTTACAGAAATCCACGTTTTTTATATGTCGTTTAATAATGTTAGGTGGGTGGCTTGGGTTCGTGCGATTCTGGTTAGGTTAGAACGTGTTATTTTGTACGTTCAGGATAATTAACATCTCTCTATTCTTAAAAACTTTTCCATACCCTTAGAATTATGCTTATTCTCTCTTTATTGTATTTTAGGATTAGAACTATACTATAAATTTCTTTTCAAATATGAAAATTATAAATTATTAATTGAGACGTGAAAAGAATAAATAAAAATACAAATGAATCTTCTCCGTTATGCCCTTGGTCGCTTAGAAGCTTTCAAAATCTTCGATTTTTCCTAAGCTCTCTTCAGTCGTACAATCAGTGGCGAACATTTCCAGAGTCGCTGTATTAATTGGTCCTTAGTGGACACCTGCCCGAAGCTCTGTTCACTCCATAACGAGTCTCGCTGTTTCGCTGTTACACATCTAAGTCTAATTAAGAGAAAGAAGAGGAAACCCGATGCCATAATGTGGAACGATTCTCTCTCTGCCGCTCGCAAACATTCCTGGAATATTAAGCAGTTGGTAAATAATGAGCAGTCACACGTCAAGCTCCGCTATTCACCTGGTGACGTATATATGTAAGCAATTATGTAAAACTCTCTGTGTCGTTATGTGTACTAGATGGTCCAGTCTCCGTTGGTTTTGTCTGGCTGGCCTGTGCAAGGAATTCAGGTGCAAGTGTGGATTTCTTCAGGATGCAACCCGCCACCGTTGGCTGACTTCCAGGTACCTACTCTGCTAGGAGTAAAAAGGCTTTAGGTGTAAAGAATCGGACCAAAATGACTGGATCAACTGGATTGTAGGCCTGCAGGCCGCTCCAAGCAACAGCCTGTTAGACCAAGTTATCACGCGTCAAGTTTGGCCACAGGCTGGATTTTGGGTCGTAGAAGAACTCCAGAACCTCTTACAGGTAAACGCCACGTTTACTCCTGTGAGATAATGGAGCTTTGGAGTATTTGGTCATGAGCCGCCTGCTCTGATCACGGCACTACACTGCTTGTTTATGCTTAGTGTGTGTGTGTGTATTATTTTATATATACATACATACATAAAGTGTGTGTGTGTGTGTATATTATTGAATATGACAGAAAGGATATGACAGACCAATATGAATATGACAGACCAATATGAATATGACAGACCAGTGATTCTAGCATGAATATTCTCTATATTCATTATGCTCTTCAATATGACATAATATTAAACAAACACATTATTTGCCTTAATTTGTTATATAAAGATGCTCTATGATCCTTATATCTAAATGATTGTCATATACAGCGTCCTCATTTTCCTGTGTTGCCTGACTCTGGTGTTCTCTCCACAGTACGACCCCCGGGCGGCCTTAGACTCTATGGTGAGTAATGATTGGCTTCTCTGTAACTCCTCCCAGTCTCCCTTCTAGATTATCTAGAGTATTTTTTGTATTCATATAATCCTGAATGTTTACTTGAGATTATCGTGCCTGTTCTAAATGATTTAGCATTATAGACTAAATGTTGTTTGACTTTACTGCACATGATCTATAGCCTTATACTCTAAATAGTCTAGAATACTCTACCCTATATAGTCCAGAAGGATTTATTTTAGTGCTAAATTTGTCTTCCAGAAGATCTAGTTTACTTAAGTCAATGTGGTTTACATTGTTTAATGTAAACCAGCTTACATGGTTTGGTGTTGGGCTGATGCCTACCAATCTCTCAATTGTTACTGATGTAACCATAAGAACTTAACTGACCATCCAGCAAGTATACTTTAGAACTGGGCTAGTAGATAAATTATGTGTGTGTATACATCGAGAAGTGGAGTACATATTTGGGTGTGTATACCCCTGTGAGGGATCGAGATTACTTATTTCTCCTCTTCAGACCACAAGAAATATAACATTTCATTGCAATGAAGTAATATTGATCTTCTAACAAAAAACAAGTTCTTTGTGGAATTAATTAATGTCCTTGACTGTCCGAGTGGAGTTTACCTCTCCGAAGGCTTTATTGGAAAGTTTACATAACAAGTGTCTAGTTTCTTAAATTCTGGGGATGAAACTTGATCATTCCTTATGATTTCTCTTGTGCGAAATATTTTTAAAAGAAACAATACTATAAATGAAGAAAGATCGCCCCCCCCCACACACACACTCACACTCATACTATCACTCACTCACACTTTCTTTCGAGTGTCAACAGGGAGCAGAATGGGACAAGAAGGGAAACCACGAATGTATGGGAGGATAAAGATAATATAATGAATGGGAGTGTCAAGAAGAGAGAGGGATTACCCAGAGAGACATTAAAGGCAATGATTTAACCGGTTCTACAGTAGGTGAGATGTGAGGGGAAGTGAACTCCAGGAGATAAACAACAAGCAAACTCGAGGTAACCAAGAAACAAGCACGAGGTAAACAAGCGCAAGGTTGCCAATTAACATGTGCTAAATAACCAGTTAACAAGCTAGTTAACAAGCTAATTTAACAAGCTCGTTAAACAGTAAACAAACTCAAGGTAAATATTTAACAATCGTGAATTAACCAAAAAACAGTGGCGATGAAACAAATAAACAACCGCGAGATGACCAGTAAACAAGCGCGAAAAAAAAACAATAAATTAGCCCGAGGTAAACAATAAACAAAAGCGAGGTAAACAATAACAAACACGAGGTTTACAATAAACAAGCTCTAGGTAAACGATAAATAAGTGTGAGACAAATAATAAAACTCGAGGTAAACAATAAACAAACACAAAGTAAACAAGCAAGTGTGAGATAAACAACCGGCAGGTAAACAATAAACAAGTGTGAGATAAGGAAACATCCACGAGATAAACAATAAACAAGCAAGAGGTAAACAAACAAATGCGAGATATATATTAAGCAAACTCGAAATAAAAAATAAACAAGGGCAGGATAAAGAGTAAATCAAAGAAAGAAAGAAACAAGTTCGAGGTAAACAATAAAGCAAACACAAAATATATAATAACGAAGAGCGAAATAAAAATTAAACAACGTCAGGGAAACAATAACATTACGCGGAGTAAACAAGCAAGCGGGAGATAAACAATAAACAAGTGAGAGAGGAAAACAATTAACGAGTGCGAATTAAGTAAACAAGCGCGAGATAAAGATTTAAACGCGAAGTAAACAATAAACAGGAGCGAGGTAAATCAAAAGGCGCGAGGAAAATAAACACGTTCAGGGTAAACAATAAACAAGCTCGAAGCAAACAATATATAAGCAAGAGGCAAACACTAATCTTGAGGAAAACAATAAAAAAACACGAGGTAACTAATAAACAAGCGCGAAGCAAAGAAACAGGTGTGAGATAAACAATGAACAGGAGCGAGGTAAACAAAAAACAGGAGCGAGGCAAACAAGAAACAGCAGCGAGGTAAACAATAAACAGGAGCGAGGTAAACAATAAACAAGGTAGAAGGTGAGACGGTGCCAACAAAAAAGGTCCCGGAACCGGTCACTAAGCAGCGGAGAGCCAGTTTCCCGCCAAGACTTCCCGCCCTCAAGATATGGCATACAATTTTTTGCTTAATTAAGTAACGTTTGAATGATATCGTAGCCCATCACCGTCACTGCTACGATAGCCTCTCCCTTCACCATCACTGCTACTGTAGCCCCTCCCACACCATCACTACTACGGAAACCCCTCCCATACCATCACCGCTAATGTAGTCCCTCCCACCACCATCAACGCTACTGTAGTCCCTCCCACCACCATCACTACTACGGTAGCCCCTCCCACCACCATCACATCTACTGTAGCCCCTCCCACCACCTTCACATCTACTGTAGCCCCTCCCACCACCATCACATCTACGGTAGCCCCTCCCACCACCATCACATCTACTGTAGCCCCTCCCACCACCTTCACATCTACTGTAGCCCCTCCCACCACCATCACATCTACTGTAGCCCCTCCCACCACCTTCACATCTACTGTAGCCCCTCCCACCACCTTCACTGCTAACATAGTCCTTTCCCACTATCTCCCAAAAAATGGCCCCCTGGAGAAATTCCATCTTTCCCGGCATCAGTCCTCTCCTAAGCTGTCTCCCGCTTCATTTCGCCTCCACTTTACCTGCCCCAAAAGCTTTTGTTTTACACATATTTTGTTTTCTTATTTAAATTTATGTCTTGACGCTCTTAAAGGGCGGCATTATAATTGATGAAAGGTTTCAACTTGGGTCAAAAACAGTAATGACAATAGTGGATATTTACCTTCAGACCGTGGGATTTTGAGTCTTGAATTTTGCTTTAATTTTTCAACTAGATTTTGTTTGTTTGTGTACTTGATATATGGGATTTTAGGAGGACGTTATTGTTGTTGATTTTCTCCAACTGCAGCGGTTCTTGAAGTCACTTACTGTATTCTCGTCAAACACCATCTCTCCAACATCCTCCCCATCCCTCCAACACCCTCCCTCCGTCACCATCTCTCCAACATCCTCCCTTCGTCCCCATCCCTCCAACACCCTCCCTCCGTCACCATCTCTCCAACACCCTCCCTCCGTCACCATCTCTCCAACACCAGTCTCCCAACAGCAACAAGAGCAGCCTCCAACACCACCACCAGCCCTCCGACACTGCTGCAACACTCCACCATAACATACTCTGCAGCACAACCAACACTCCCTCAAGGGTCATTATATTCACTATCCCCTTCAGTAATAACGATCGTCCCAGAAACATTATCAGCACTATCAGCAACACTACATCCACCAGCAACACCACATCCACCAGCAACACCACATCCATCAGCAACACCACATCCACCAGTAACACCACATCCACCAGCAACACCACATCCATCAGCAACACCACACCCACCAGTAACACCACATCCACCAGCAACACCACATCCATCAGCAACACCACATCCACCAGCAACACCACATCAACCAGCAACACCACATCCACCAGCAACACCAAATCCATCAGCAACACCACATCCATCAGCAACACCACATCCACCAGCAACACTACATCCACCAGCAACACCACATCCATCAGCAACACCACATCCATCAGCAACACCACATCCACCAGCAACACCACATCCACCAGCAACACCACATCCACCAGCAACACCACATCCATCAGCAACACCACATCCACCAGCAACACCACATCCACCAGCAACACCACATCCATCAGCAACACCACATCCACCAGCAACACCACATCCATCAGCAACACCACATCCACCAGCAACACCACATCCACCAGCAACACCACATCCATCAGCAACAACACCTTCAACACCCTCCAACAACACCAACACCCTCCAACAACACCAACACCCTCCAACAACACCCCAAACACCCTTCAACAGTACCCCAAAAACCCTTCAATAACACTT
>NC_091177.1:17124305-17141583 GCF_040958095.1 Procambarus clarkii
CATTTGTACTTTCCCGCCTTGAGTACTGCTCGGTACTCACTTTCCTTTTCAAAGCAGGAGATAATTCTGATATAGAGGGAACACAGAGAACATACACAGAACGCTTAGACACGATAAAGCACCTAAATTATTGGAATCATTTCAAGGCTCTCAAAATATATTCTGTAGACAGGGGATGAGAGATACATCACGTAATATATAGATGGGAGATACTGGAAGGTCAGGTCACATGTTTGCACGGTAAAATGACAACATGCTGTATCGAACAATATAGTATGAACACAGAATAGAGCCAGTGAAGAGTTAAGGTGCTATAGGCACAGTCAGAGAACTGGAAGAACATCAGGGGCCAGATTCACGAAAGCACTTACGCAAGCATTTACGAACTTAAACATTTTTTCACAATCTTTGGCGGCTTTGTTTCCAATTATTAAACAGTTAATGAGCTCCGAAGCACCAGGAGGATGTTTATAACAATAACAACAGTTGAATGGGAAGTTTTCATGCTTGTAAACTGTTTCATAAATGTAACCAAAGCCGTCAAAGATTGAGGAAAGGTGTACACGTTCGTAAGTGCTTGTGTAAGTGCTTTCGTGAATCTGGCCCCAGAGTTCGACGGCTATTCACTATCCTCCTAGCAAACATTAGAAATATTGCCGGAAGAAAATTTAACGTGTTGAAGAAGAAATTAGACACTTCTGCAGTAAGATCAACCGGGTTGTGATGAATATTTTGGCCTGGAGGCCGCTCCAGGCAACAGCCTTTTGGACTAAGTTATTACAAGTCATGTCTGGCCCTGGGCAGGGCTTGGGGAGTAGAAGAACTCTCAGAACACTCTCCAGGTAGTATATCTACCCTCAACGCCAGTCCTATCTGATCCACAACTCTAAGTTGTTGTGTGAGCGTTGAGGCCTTCAAGTACTGCTACCACTAGTTTCTAACATGACTACTGTTAACTCCCTGGTGTGTAGTAAACTCTGGGATGTACGAACAGCAACAATCAACAAAGCTTAGCTAAACGTAACGATTATTTCAGTAGTCGGCGGTAAACTGGGTTATTGCTATCTCCCGAGGCTGGGCTCCCGACATCAGAATGCACTAACAGTTACATCTAATTGGGCTAAAATTATCTTCGGTTTGTGTAGCCATGTGAAATATACACTTATGTCCGCACCTTCGCACACTACAATAAAATCCGGTTCCTGAACGTATCGGCATCCGGAGGCGAAATGTTGTTCTGGCCTGATCATCGGCGGTGTTCATCTTCCTATGTTCAGTCTCATATTTTAGAGTTGGTTTTGTTAGAGTCGGCGGTGATGATATTTTACCCTCAAAATTTAGAATTACGGCGTTGATCTATATGATTAAATTGGAAATGTAATTTGTGGTACTTTTTGGCAGCAAATTTTGCTTCATCGTTGAATTTCGCATTTGAATCTTAAACGTTTTATATATATTGTTTTGTCTTATTATTGTAGCGCTTTATATTTTAGTTTTCATAAAGAATTTTTAGCACTGATTTTAAGAAAATGTAGTTAAGTTGCATAATTAAACATCAATTTATATAGTAGTATTAAATAAATACGTTTCAACGTTTAATTTTATAATTTTAGCCTTGACAATTGAATTTGTAAACCAAATTTTGAATTAGTTCACTTTGAGTCATAAATGCCAGATTGCACAGACGTGGTGCAGGGAACAGGGCAACCTGATGATGCTAACTTAATTGATTATCCAGCGCAAATTCAATAGTATATCTAGTGGTAACTTAATGAGGTATCTAACAGTAAATTAATGAGCTATCAAGTGTTAATTTAATGGAATATTAAGTTACTCTAACTGTATAGACTATCTAATGCTAACCAAATGGAATGCTCAGCGCTAAATTAATGAACTCTCCATCGCTAACAGAACTGAGAACAACCCATGCTAACTTAACAGACTGTCCAACGTTAATTTAATCATCTGTTTATCAGTAGCGTAATTCACTTTGTGGCCCTAACTTCATATAAAGTGCAGCTCTATGTTAATAGTCTGTCCAGCGCCAACTTAATGAAATGACCATTACTGGTCAGGATTTCCTTAATGAACTGTCCAGTGCAAATTTTAGTTTAATATCCAGTGGTAACTCTTTAGTTGTCCAGCGTAGTCTTTGGGTGTCCAGCGTCAGCTCACTGGGCGATTTAAAGTTATATATATTGGATTGTTCAGCAAATAAAATCGAGTTTTGCCGTTATATAAAAAAGTAGCAATTGCCAAACAGATACCGCCAACCACTATTGAGCAAACACCACCAAACACTGGCCAAACATATACTAACAAATATGCATCCTCAAACTAATAACCTAACAAACAAAACACCAACAATCATTTCATGTAATTGTTGTCATATAATGTTATGCTCAATGTTATATGGAGGCTGACTCCATACACACGTTCAAATGTAAATATGATAGACCCAAATAGGCTCAAAAAATCTGTCCACCAGTTGATTGACGGTTGAGAGGCGGGACCAAAGAGCCAGAGCTCAACCCTCGCAAGCACAACTAGGTGTGTGTAGAACTCGGTGAGTGCATGCAACAAAATTAAAGGAGATTATACAGCAGCACCCATACATTACAATGCATAATCTCCTATACACCTGAAAGACCAGACATCGGGCTGCCCCATTAAGGCATACACAGACGTGGGTATTATGGGCCATACATCACCAGTCACATCTGCAGCGTCAACAGACTCTATCAAGCACTTACAGACAAACGTCACAAGCATACGTCATTCAACGGGCACAAAGAAGCATACTTCATCAAACAACTCACAACGAAGCACTACCATCACCAATCACAAACACGCACCACCATCACCAAACAAGCTCCATCACTAAACAACACCAAACAATCACAACCATCACCAAACAACCCCAAACAATCACAACCATCACCAAATAACCTCAAACAATCACAACCATCACCAAACAACCTCAAACAATCACAACCATCACCAACAATCACAACCATCACCAACAACCCAAACAGCACCACCACCATCACCAAGCAACCACCACCACCACAACCAAGAACCCCCCCCCCCCACCCAAACCCTACAAGCCAGCCCCAGCACCCAGCCCTATGCTGCCCCTCGGGGCGCGCGTGTCCAACAACATTTTACCTCCTACACAACAGAGTCATGCTTAAATATGAAACGTAACACTGATTTAAGTTTCAAACTTTTCCTATAAGCATCAGTTTATCTCCAGTTTGAACACAACATCTTTCATCTATACAAAGAAATGCTGCTGGTTTATTTTCCAGTTATTCAAGGCTCCATTGGCAATTCATTGGGATATTGAAAAGCAAAAATATATTTGGATCAGATAATTATTTGTCGAGTAGAACGAGCGATTTATTGTATTGCTATTATAGAAATGGTCAGGGTTTTTCGTGACATGAATGCGAGAGGAATTATGATTCTCTACGATAGCCTGTGTTTGTTGGTACAGGTATTGCTCTAATGCTGTAATTTTAAAATTAAGATTGCAAGGTTCTTAAACTTTCGTTCATGTTCATGTTAAGAGTGTTGCGATAGCAGGTTACATGTGCCTGTGTACGCGGTTTATACATTGCTGAGAGAGAGAGAGAGAGAGAGAGAGAGAGAGAGAGAGAGAGAGAGAGAGAGAGAGAGAGAGAGAGAGAGAGAGAGAGAGAGAGAGAGAGAGAGAGAGAGAGAGAGAGAGAGAGAGAGAGACTGACAGACTGAGAGACAGACAGAGAAGGGAGAAAGTTTGAGTATATATACGTACTTGAAGGAGTGGTAGTTGTGGTTGCACTCTCATACAGTCATGTGTATGTGCGTACATTTTGAGATGGTTGCATCGTGCACGCTGGCATACTCGCCTTTCATATACTATTTTCATTCGTATTTGCACAATTATATCCACCGCCGATTTTTTTTTCATAATATCCCAAACTGATAAGATTTACCGCATCGTAAATGTCAAAATAATTGAATCATTGGGTCTTGCAAGCAATCTCGTACATCTGCAATTAGTTGCAAAAATTACACGCTAACATGTATGTTTGTTTTCATATAATTGTGTATATCAAATTTGCATATTGAGAACGAGTCAGGTAAAGGTTTAAACTGAATTTCCCCTGCATAAACCTCTTGTTATGTAGTTTGGTTTTGGCGTTATAGATGATAATGTCATTGTTGTGGTTGTTGATTATTGTTATTGTTATATATAGTGGTTATGGTGCTTGTTAAATAGTGGTAGTAATATTAACAGTGGCTGGCGCAGTAGTAATTTCAGTAATAGTTGCAGCATTGATCAGTAAGCATAATATCAGTAAGGTTATATTTGTTGTGGTGGTAAGGCAGAAGTAGCAGCGGTACTACCCCTCAATATACTTTTTCACTGATGATTTCATCGTCAGTATTATCACTATTATTGCTGTTGCCATCCTGGCCACTCTCACCCTCACTCTCAGTAATACTTTTCGTCAGTGTTGGTGTTAGTGTGCACGACATACAGCCATCCCTGGCCCCTTGGCTCACAATGAGATTATTGCCACAAAGTACCATTAATGACCTCCGACCTCAGCCTCAACCCTTGCCATCCAAACATAATTATATACACAAAACACGCGCACTTAAGTGACCACAACTTGACTCGTAATTAGTATACGGCCATCACTATAATTATACCCCCCAGCGAGACAGAGAGAGAGAGAGAGAGAGAGAGAGACAGAGAGAGAGAGAGACAGAGAGAGAGAGAGAGAGAGAGAGAGATGAAAAAAAGAGAGATCATTACCTGATAAGAAATTAGTATCAGTGATCCCTTCGGTTTCAACCCTTGCACTGTACGTGATAATTGGGTTGTTTTGTAGTAATTGGCCTGTTTGTTACTCCCACTTTGAAGTTCCTTACTCCGACCACCCGCCAGGTTAACTAGGTAACCTCGGCTGGCTACGGAACACTAATATGGGGTTGTGTAGCAGACAACACCAGCGAAAACAAGCTGAGGGAGGCAGGATTTTGATCAGCTGTTATTACCGACCTCGATTACGCTACGTGATATAATAAATGTGACCCATTCACCTTTAGGGGTTGTACGGAGAGTGAAGCAGGATGGAGAGGGAGAGAGAGACAGCGAGAGAGAGAGAAAGAGAGAGAGAGAGAGAGAGAGAGAGAGAGAGAGAGAGAGAGAGAGAGAGAGAGAGAGAGAGAGAGAGAGAGAGAGAGAGAGAGAGAGAGGGAGAGAGAGACAGCGAGAGAGAGAGAGAGAGAGAGAGAGAGAGAGAGAGAGAGAGAGAGAGAGAGAGAGAGAGAGAGAGAGAGAGAGAGAGAGAGAGAGAGAGAGAGAGAGGGAGAGAGAGACAGCGAGAGAGAGAGAGAGAGAGAGAGAGAGAGAGAGAGAGAGAGAGAGAGAGAGAGAGAGAGAGAGAGAGAGAGAGAGAGAGAGAGAGAGAGACGTTATTCATCTCAGTGCTGATACAAAAAAATATCTTGCGATTTGCCGTCACAGAGTTGTGACTAGAGAAGCGAAATAACCGACGCCAAATATCTGAATTACTACCACGCTTCTGGAGAGCACTCAAATCAATGCTTTTATTCAGGAGGTGAATTAGGTGTGTTATTCATCCACCTGGCGTCCACGGCTTGTACCACAACAACATGAAAGTCGGTGCCAGGAAAAGGTGGCTTACCTATTATGTCTCGGGATGGTAACAGGAGAGGAAGGCTATTTTGGTGCAATATATAAAGAATGGAAACTATCTTGCTTTGCAAGTAGCTCTTGTGGATTAACTACGAGGTGCGGTGCGGTTGTCACAATATATTTATAAGGTGGTGTCGAGCATTTCTTCAGAATCCCGAGTTTTTAGCATTGTGAATTGGGAGAAAGGGTTAGGTGTGGTTTTCATGCCACCTTTTCTGCCTGTATAAATGATCAGACAAAATAGATGTAGACATGCACGACTCTCTCTCTCCCAATCCTTTAACACGCATACACACAGACATGTAAACGCACACGCACACGCAAACGCACACGTAAACGCACACGCACACGCAAACGCACACGCACACGCAAACGCACATGCACAAGATAGTATTATACTACAAGATGACCAACACAAACTAAAGGAATGGTCCAACAAATGGTTACTAAAGTTCAACCAGAGTAAATATAAGTTGATGAAACTAGGCGGAAGAAATAGGAGGCCAGACACTGGATACCAAATGGGAGATGAAATTCTTCATGAAACGGACAGAGAGAAAGATCTAGGAGTTGATACCACGCCAAACCTGTCTCCTGAAGCCCACATCAATAGAATAATATCGGAGGCGTATGCAAGGCTGGCTAACATCAGAACTGCCATCAGAAACCTGTGTAAGGAATCCTTCAGAACCTTGTATTCCACGTATGTAAAACCAATCCTGGAGTATGCGGCCCCAGCATGGAACCCGTACCTTGTCGAGCACAAGACGAAGCTGGAAAAAGTTCAGAGGTATGTCACTAGGCTAGTCCCAGAACTAAGAGGCATGAATTACGAGGAAAAGCTGCGTGAACTGCACCTCACGTCGCTGGATGGCAGAAGAGCTCGGGGAGACATGATCACCGCATAAAAAATTGTCAGACGAATTGACAGAGTAGACAAGGATGGATTATTTAACACAGGTGGTACACGCACAAAGGGGACAAGGGTGGAAGCTGAGTTCCCAAAGGAGAAACAGAGACATTAGAAAGAATTTTTTCAGTGCCAGAGTAGTTAGCATCCCCGCGTAGCGAGAACTTGTCAAGTGTAGATATGATAGAGCCCAATAGACTCAGGAACCTGTACACCAGGTTCCTGAGTCAGTTGAGAGGCATTGACAGTTGACAGTTGAGAGGCGGGACCAAAGAGCCAGAGCTCAACCCCCGCAAGCACAACTAGGTGAGTACAACTAGGTGAGTACACACACACACACACACACACACACACACACACACACACACACACACACACACACACACACACACACACACACACACACACACACACACACTCACACATGTGTTGTTGATTGACGGTTGAGAGGCGGGACCAAAGAGTCAGAGCTCAACCCCCGCAAGCACAACTAGGTGAGTACAACTAGGTGAGTACAACTAGGTGAGTAAACACACACACACACACACACACACACACACACACACACACACACACACACACACACACACACACACACACACACACACACACACACACACAATAACAACAATTATGAAGCTTTGGTTAACTAATGTTTATTATAAGCCAAATAAAGCAAATAAACTCGACGGACAAAGAACATAACACTAATTTAACAGCAATAGTTGAGACCCAAATAATTGGAAATCTCACAAATATAATATTTTCCAAATTAAATCAGGTAACAGGAAGAGAAATAAAGCAGAGAGGCATATCACTGCTGGGAAAATGGTAAAGACAATTAATATCAATATTGAGGAGGAGAACAACTGGGTTGACTATATGGCGGAAATAATTTCAATAGAGAGAAGAAGAACTGACTGTGGATGTGATTTACACACCCCAAGGCACTCTCAGAGACCCAGGCGAAAATTTGTAAACAAAAATGAAGGTTGCATATATCCTTTGAGTGAAAACAGAAACATCTCACAGAGTACACAGTTGATAGTTTTTAAAGATTATAATTTTGACTAAACTGAGAGGAAATCAGTGTACCGGAGGGATAAAAAGATACTTGACGAGCAAACCTGGTAGAAGTTGTTGGAAGGAATTTCACAATATATCATGGAGGAAACAGATTGGGAGACACCTAGACGATGTTAGGCCTGGCCATCACAAAAAACGAGATGGCCATGAAATCACTGAATACCAAACTGCGTTTAGTTTTGAGTATAAAGTGACAATGAAGGCTATAAAAAGATCAAGAAACGGAGAGGTTAGAAGACTAGTCTACAATAAATTGGTGCACAGTTTTTCCAAAGAAAACAGCACTGAGGAAATTCATAATGCACAGAGCAGAAGGGAATCATAATTAGCATGAAAAAGAGTGGAACGTATAGCACTAAGAGAATAAAGACAAAAACCAAAGACAAACACCAACCTAAATTGCTATGTAGCATGATGTGTGTGTGGGAATAACCAAGGGGTCAAGCTGCAGGAGAGAGAGAGGACCAGGACACACAATATGTGCAGCACGACATGAAAGATTTCAGACTAGAACCTGACCTCCTCCTAAATCCATAGTCCTTAAGAGTAAACTAGAAAAGCTGGATTAGAAATACAGGAGCTGAATATGATAAATAACACAGCGCCAGAGATCACACCATGGATACTAAAAAAATGCAACTGATGCGATGTGTAGATACCTTAATATAGTATTCAATGCTACACTCGTAATGGGGGGGGGGGAGGGGGTGGGAGCTAACAGACTGTTGGATAATGACTATTGTGGTGGAAGTCTGCATAAAACTATTGTGGTGGAAGTCTGCATAAAACTATTGTGGTGGAAGTCTGCATAAAATTATTGTGGTGGAAGTCTGCATAAAACTATTGTGGTGGAAGTCTGCATAAAACTTTAGTGGTGGAAGTCTGCATAAAACTATAGTGGTGGAAGTCTGCATTAAACGGGGAAAGAAGGAACTCCTAAACTACAGCAAACATCACCAACGAACATCCACAGAGAGTGAAACACTTAGATGATTCTCTTTACAAAACTATAGATGCAAAGAAGGGAAATCCATATATACAAGTGTATTTTGTGACGAGATGACTGAAATCAAACATAACATTGAGTGTTGGTCAGACTGCATAGTTCCTTCTCCGAAAGGAACAAAAGATATATATGGATCGTCCCATAGAAGGTACGCCTCCTCATACTAGGGAAAACTGACTTATCTCAAGAGGAGTACAGCGACTAGTGAGAGGGTACAATGAGGAGAGGAAGCAAAAAAGTCACAGTGAGAGTAGAGATATCGCAGTGGAAGGAGGTAACGAGTGGACTACCCATTCTGTTCTGAATATACGTCTCATCGACTTAACAGGCAATTATGACTTCAAATTAATATTTGCTCCATAACTAGAGAGAAGAATTAAAACTAAAGAGAAGCCGAGATACACGGCAAAATGTACTTGACCCCATACCTTGTGGTTACCTTGTGGTTACCTTGTGGTTGGTTACCTTGCGATGATTTCGGGGCTTTCCGTCCCCGGGGCCCGGTCTTCGACCAGGCCTCCTCGTTGCTGGTCTGGTCAACCAGGCTGTTGTACGCATCTGCTCACAGCCTGCCGTATGAATCACAGCCTGGTTGATCAGGTATCCTTTGGAGGTGTTTATCAAGTTCTCTCTCTTGAACACTGTGAGGGCCAGTTATGCCCCTTATGTGTAGTGGAGGTGTTGACCAGTCTCGGGCCTCTGAGGCCTCCAAGCCAGAGGTGACTGTATAGGAACCAACGAGAGAGAGAGTACATAAAACCCCAAATTCAGGGCCTGTTTATTAGGCCCTGAACACCAGACTTTTTTACAAGCCTCCTACAGTAAGACCATTTTTTTATTTAGTTAATTAATTTCCAAATAATATACAGTTTTTTCAATCATAAGGTTGAGATTCAAAAAACTAACTTTTGTCCATTAATTTTCACTCTTATTTTTAATTTGGCCTTATTTCCATATACTAGAACTCTTTTTCCTAATATTTAAATAATTTTAATCATTCAGTAATTAATTTCAATCAATATGACGTGTTTTCTTAAATTATAAAAAAATCATTATAGCTCATTTACAATAACTAGATCTCTTTTTTTCCAAGCAATAGAACGCATTTCCTACTGGGAACCAGTTTCCAATGATTAGAACGCATTTCTAGCGAGGCATCCTTGAAGCGTTTAGTGAAGGGAAGGTCATGACGGAGGATTGCAAGCCATTACTGTTTCAGGCTCTGGTGGTTGACTGGTTCATTTACACATGCTGAGTGGATGACTTGGCCTGCTGGTGGATGACTGATTCATTACTTCCTCAGGCTGTGTGGATGACTTTGCCGTGGTTGATGAGTGAGCTGCACCTGCTTTTGGCGGATGACAAAAGCACTCACCACGTTAGATTCATCTTTTTCTAAACTTTCTCTCAAACACACACACACACACACACACACACACACACACACACACACACACACACACACACACACACACACACACACACACACACAAACACACACACACACACACACACACACACATTATATATGTATATATATATACATATATACATACATATATATATATATATATATATATATATATATATATATATATATATATATATATATATATATATATATATATATATATATATATATACATATACATATACATATGTTTAATGTAAGTATACGTACATTTGTAAAACATGTTACACAGTTACATAATATGTAACTAATATGTAATATGTATTATAACCCGGAGATCCATCCACGTGTCTACTCATCAATGGGTCGCCTTGTCTACTCAGTTGGCCTGAAATGAATCACAGCGATCAGTTCTAATTAGGCTGGAACACCACCAAAGACAAACAGTAATTACTTCATTCTAACGACCCGCGACGCAGATAAATCCCAGGAACGGGTAATAAAGAAGACTAAGGTCATTACCACACTAAGTACTCACGGGTAATAAGCCCAAAAATTAGGACTAATTATACGAGTATTGCAAAATCATTAACGATCTGCAAATATTTTTTGGGGGGGAGGGGAGGGGCTTCCGTGCTGAGGTAACTTTTCGTTTTTAAAATATATTTGTAGAGAAGAGACGTCGTTAAATATCCTTAAATCACTTTGGTAATAGCGGGATATATGGGGATCTTTTTACAAGTAGCTGGCTGAAGAAATTATTCAGACAGTATTCAGTATTGGTTGATTTGAATGTAATTTCCTGGCCGTAAGTTGCATGCTACTTTCGTAAGTTTCTGTTAACTGGTTGAGTTGTGAGTCTATGGCAGCGTTGTTGTGGTGCTGAAGAGGCGGTGACTGGCCGGAGATCTACAGGTTTCGTGCAACAGTGTCTCTCTTGCCACACTGTTATATCTTGGGGAATTTATTAATAAATCCTCACACATACGCATACACGCACGCACGCATGCACACATACACTCAGGGGGGTCAGGTATCTGAGTGGACAGCGCGCAGGACTCATAATTCTGTGGCCCGGGTTCGATTCCTGGACCAGGCAGAAACAAATGGGCAAAAGTTTCTTTCACCCTGAATACCCCTGTTAGTAGTAGTAGTAGGCATCCATCAGTCTCAGGAGACTATGGAGTTGCGCTCTGGTTGTCGGTCTGGAGTGGCCTCACCAGGGCGCAAAGCCAGGGTAGGTTGATTCAGGGGAGAAGCTGTTACCCAGGCAGCAGGTCCCCCCTCTCCGCGGCGCTGAAAGTCTCCAATGGACAGGCATACGCCAATACGATTGGTTCCAGCGCCGTCGCAGGAAACTGTGAGTTCCGGGGTTGACCTCGAAGGTGGTGAAGAAGGGCACAGGGACCTCCAACCCCGGAGACCGCCGTAGGAGTTTACTGCTAGGTAACTCACTCCCTGTTACCTAGCAGTAAATAGGTACCTGGGAGTTCGACAGCTGTTACGGAGCTGCTTCCTGGGGTGTGTGTGTGTGAGAAAAAACTAGTAGTTATTAACAGTTGATTGACAGTTGAGAGGCGAGCCGAAAGAGCAGACCTCAACCCCCACAAGCACAACTAGGTGAATACAACTAGGTGAATGTACACACACACACACACACACCACACACACACACACACCACACACACACACACAAACGGGGCCTCGTAGCCTGGTGGATAGCGCGCAGGACTCGTAATTCTGTGGCGCGGGTTCGATTCCCGCACGAGGCAGAAACAAATGGGCAAAGTTTCTTTCACCCTAAGTGCCCCTGTTACCTAGCAGTAAATAGGTACCTGGGTGTTAGTCAGCTGTCACGGGCTGCTTCCTGGGGTGTGTGTGTGTGTGGTGTGGGGAAAAAAAAAAGTAGTTAGTAAAACAGTTGATTGACAGTTGAGAGGCGGGCCGAAAGAGCAAAGTTCAACCCCCGCAAAACACAACTAGTAAACACACACAGCCTGAGCCTCACTCTCACCACACACACACACACACACACACACACACACACACACACACACACACACACACACACACACACACACACACACACACACACACACACACACAGCAAATGTAATGTAATGAAGATAAGTGTAGGGAGCAGGAGGCCAGATACAAGGTATCATCTGGGAGATTAAATTCTTCAAGACTCAGAGAGAAAGACTTGGGGGTTGATATCACGCCAGACCTGTCCCCTGAAGCCCATATCAAGAGGATAACATCAGCAGCATATGCCAGGTTGGCCAACATTTGAACGGCAATTAGAAACTTGTGTAAGGAATCGTTCAGAACTTTGTATACCATATATGTCAGAGCAATCCTGGAGTATGCAGCTCCAGCATGGAGTCCATATCTTGTCAAGCATAAGATTAAACTGGAGAAGGTTCAAAGGTTTGCCACCAGACTAGTACCCGAGCTTAGAGGTATGAGCTACGAGGAGAGACTACGGGAGTTAAACCTCATGTAGCTGGAAGACAGAAGAGTTCGGGGAGACATGATCACCATACAAAATTCTAAGGGAAATTGACAGGGTATACCAGGATGGATTATTTATCATGGCTGGTACACCCACAAGGGGACACAGGTAGAAGCTGAGTACCCAAATGAGCCACAGAGACATTAGAAATAACATTTTTAGTGTCAGTGTGGTTAGTTAATAGAATGCACTAGGAAGTGATGTGGTGGAGGCTGACACCATACACACTTTCAAATGTAGATATGATAGAATTCGAGAAGTTCAGGAATCTGTACACCAGTAAATTGAAGGTTGAAAGGCGGTACTATAGAGCCGAAGCCCAACCCACGCAAGCACAACTAGGTGAGTACACATAGAGTAAGGAGAAATCGTCCCCCATGAAAGCACTAGAAAGCCGTCCGGCTTACCGAAAAGGGAATTATGAGGAGACGAGGAAAGTCCTCGGAGAAATACCATGGGAAACATAATTTTTCAATTTCTTTCTTTATTATGCACCCCATACCCATCCCATGGGCGGTGGTGGAAAGGGTTACAGAGGCACATAATCGGTTCAGGAAATGAACCACATCGTTCGTTTAGCTAAGCAAGTGACAAAAGTTTGAAGCTAGTTACGCAATTGTTAATGTTACACACATATGTACTTCCACATACACCAATACATATAGATATCAATAATCTGTTTATATCAAAAGTGATTCAACAAGAGGCTCATAACAGGTGTAGGTGCACCTGCACATGGCTGTAAATCTGTCGCCCAGATGGGTGGGTGTGGACCAAGACTAGTAACTGCATGACTCACAACAGATGTAAAGTGGGAAACAGAACTCAGAAATAAATCCGTATAAGACATATGGATTATGTCACCCGAAAGTGTCAGGCGGCAGTAAACAAGTTTATCCCGGCCCAAAAGGAGAAAAATGAAAAGAAAAAGAGGAATCCGTGGTTTAATAGATCATGTATGGCAGCAAAGGAACTAAAAAAAAGGGCGTGGAGGAATTACCGAAATAACAAAACACTACAGAGCAGAGAGCTAGCAGAGAGCCAGGAATAAGTGTGCCATGTGTGAGAAGAGAAGCAAGGGGCCGGAATGAAAATGACATAGCAAATAAAGCCAAGACCGAACCAAAACTGTTCCACAGGAGGAAAACAACAGTGAAAGAATAGGGGATGAAACTGAGAACAGGCGAGTAGAGGTACACAGAAAACGACAAAGAGATGTGTGAAGAAATCAACAAGAAATTCCAGGGAGGTCTTCACAATGGAACGAGGAGAAGTCCCTGAAGCCTTCCAGCCAGGAAGTCTTGGAAGGGTTTGAAATTACCAGAGATGAGGTTAAGAGGCAGTTTGTTGGATTTGGACGTGAGAAAGGCTGTTGGTCCGGACGAAAGCTCACCATCGGTATGGGAGCCGGTCGGCCGAGCGGACAGGACGCTGGACTTGTGATCCTGTGGTCCCGGGTTCAATCCCGGGCGCCAGCGAGAAACATTGGGCAGAATTTCTTTCACCCTATGCCCCTGTTACCTAGCAGTAA
The DNA here is from genome assembly GCF_040958095.1 of Procambarus clarkii. Taxonomy (NCBI): domain Eukaryota; kingdom Metazoa; phylum Arthropoda; class Malacostraca; order Decapoda; family Cambaridae; genus Procambarus; species Procambarus clarkii. Next base: position 17,138,481 of record NC_091177.1, read on the forward strand.
AATAGGTACCTGGGTGTTAGTCAGCTGTCACGGGCTGCTTCCTGGGGGTGGAGGCCTGGTTGAGGACCGGGCCGCGGGGACACTAAAGCCCCGAAATCATCTCAAGGTAACCTCAAGATAGGTACTGAAAGAGTGTGCAGAAGCACTTTGCTTGCGACTCTCCATGGTGTAGAGTAAGTCACTGGAGACGGGAGACCTACCAGAAATATGGAAGTCAGCTAATGTAGTCCCAATATACAAAAATGACGACAGGCAAGAGACACTGAACTACAGGCCAGTGTCCCTAACTTGTATACAGTACAAGGTGATGGAGAAACTTGTGAGAAAAACCTAATAGCACATCTGGAGAGAAAGGACTTCGTGACACACCACCAACATGGGTTCATGGATGGCAAATCTTGCCTCACAGGTTTAATAGATTTTTATGATTAGATAACAAAGATTAAGCAAGAAAGAGAGGGGTCGGCAGATTGCATTTTCTTGGACTGTCGGAAAGCCTTTGAAACAGTAACTCATAAAAGGCTGGTGCATAAGTTGGATAAACAGGCCAGCTCTCTCTCTCTCTCTCTCTCTCTCTCTCTCTCTCTCTCTCTCTCTCTCTCTCTCTCTCTCTCTCTCTCTCTCTCTCTCTCTCTCTCTCTCTCTCTCTCTCTCTCTCTCTCTCTCTCTCTCTCTCTCTCTCTCTCTCTCTCTCTCTCTCTCTCTCTCTCTCTCTCTTCCTTTCCTGTCCTTCCCTCTCTACTCTCCTCTTCCTTACCTCCTTACTCTATTTCTCATTCTCTCTGTCATTCCAGTTTCCTCCCTCCCTTCGTTCCTAACACTCTCCCTCCCACCATCACTTCTTTCCTCCATCCCACACATTCTCCCTCCTTCCCTCCCTTCCTTCCTCCAGAGTTCACCTTATAATAACTCTGTTCACAATTCTTCCCTCCCTCAATAGCCCTCTCAACCTGCACTCCCTCCACCGTCCAGCGTTGCCTCCCTCCACCCTCCACCCTCCACCCTCCACTCGCATAGAGAGGCCCACTGGTGATTAATTGTTTCGATAATTACGATCTCTCCTGCCTCTCCCACCCTCCGTTCACTCACTCTCCCCTTCTAACCTTCATCTCTCTCTCTCTCTCTCTCTCTCTCTCTCTCTCTCTCTCTCTCTCTCTCTCTCTCTCTCTCTCTCTCTCTCTCTCTCTCTCTCTTCTCTCTCTCTCTCTCTCTCTCTCTCTCTCTCTCTCTCTCTCTCTCTCTCTCTCTCTCTCTCTCTCTCTCTCTCTCTCTCTCTCTCTCTCTCTCTCTCTCTCTCTTTCTCTCTTTCTCTCTCTCTCTCTCTCTCTCTCTCTCTCTCTCTCTCTCTCTCTCTCTCTCTCTCTCTCTCTCTCTCTCTCTCTCTCTCTCTCTCTCTCTCTCTCTCTCTCTCTCTGCATGTATTTATCTGTACCTCTCCTGGTTTTAATCCTCCTTCCTTGCTCTTCCCTCGGTACCTCCTCTCATCACTTCTCGACTAGCGGCTCTGTCACCCCATCATTAGCCCAATATTTGTTAGCATTCTTATGATGGATACGTTAATTAGCTTCGCTTCCTCCTTCCCCATCACCTGGACACACACTCTCACCTCTCATATACTCTTTCTCTAAATTTATGTTTTTGTTTCGTTCATTATTTGTTTGCTCTCTCTCTCTCTCTCTCTCTCTCTCTCTCTCTCTCTCTCTCTCTCTCTCTCTCTCTCTCTCTCTCTCTCTCTCTCTCTCTCTCTCTCTCTCTCTCTCTCTCTCTCTCTCTCTCTCTCTCTCTCTCTTTCTTTCTCTCTCTCCATATATATACATATGTATCTCTCTATTTCTCTGTCTATCCAATGCATCTGTTCCTCTTCCTCGTATTCTCCTTATATGAATACTGTATTATTAAGTATTCACATGATTAGTCAGCGGTATTCTCAACCAGCCTTCTCTCACTTATTTCTACCATGCTGCTATGCTCGGTAATCGTATTCCAAACGGACCCGGGTTCGATCCAGAAACAAATGGGCAGAGTTTGTTTCGCCTGATGCACCTGTTCGTCTAGCAGTAAACAGAGTTAGACAGCTGCCTCTGACTGCATTCTACAGTTGTGCGTGTGTTAGAGAGAAATATACGTAGTAGATATGATAGACGAAAATAGAACAGTATTCAATGCGTTCAGCGCATTCCTCGTGAAAAGGGTCTTAAATTATTTATATAAATTATTTGCTTGAATGTCCAAATATGTAGTGATGGATCACTAGTAATCTAGTGATTCACTTTTTTGTACTTTTAATTTGATAGAGTTCGGAAAAAAATCATGCTAAAACCAAACTTAAATATTCCTAGTTCTAGTTGAGCACATATATGTATCATATTAGGGCTAAGATAGGGTGTATTAGGCCTATGATTGCTTGGAGAGGTTAGGTTCTATATTCATGTTTTCGTTAAAAGGTTTCGCATTTGTCTACATTTATTAATGCAAAAATCAAATTCCTGGAGAGCCATCACAACATATTGGTACTATCTTATGGTCCATCACAACATATTGGTACTTTCTGGTGGGCCATCAAAAAATATTAGTACTTTCTGGTGGGCCATCAAAAAATATTAGTACTTTCTGGTGGTCCATCACATCATATTGGTACTTTTTTATGGTTCATAACAACATAATGGTACTTTCTTATGGTCCTTCAAAAAATAGTGGTACTTTCTGGTGGGCCATAACAATATATTGGTACTTTTTGGTGGGCCATCACAATATATTGGTACTTTCTGGTGGGCCATCACAATATATTGGTACTTTCTGGTGGGCCATCACAATATATCAATATATTGGTACTTTCTTGTGGTCCATCACTACAAATTGGTACTTTATTGTGGTCCATCACAACATATTGGTACATTCACACACGCACACACACGCACGCATGCACGCGCACCCCTCCTCCACCCCCCCCCCCCCCGCACACACACAGGGGTAGGGGGGTATATAGGGATATACAGGGGTCTGGCAGCTGAGTGGACAGCACGCAGTACTCGTAATTCTGTGGCCTGGGTTCGATTCCCGGATCAGGCAGAAACAAATGGGCACACCTGATGACCCTGTTACC
>NC_091177.1:17142083-17154583 GCF_040958095.1 Procambarus clarkii
ACACACCCTCCAACACACCCTCCAACACACCCTCCAACACACCCACCAACACCACCAACACCACCAACACACCCACCAACACACCCACCAACACACACACCAACACACCCTCCAACACACCCACCAACACCACCAACACACCCACCAACACACCCACCAACACCACCAACACACCCACCAACACACCCACCAGCACACCCTCCAACACCACCAACACACCCACCAACACACCCACCAACACCACCAACACACCCACCAACACACCCACCAACACACACACACCAACACACCCACAAACACCACCAACACATCCACCAACACACCCACCAACACACCCACCAACACCACCAACACACCCACCAACACACCCACCAACACACACACACCAACACACCCACAAACACCACCAACACATCCACCAACACACCCACCAACACACCCACCAACACACCCTCCAACACACCCACCAACACACCCATCAACACCACCAACACACCCACCAACACCACCAACACACCCACCAACACACCCACTAACACCACCAACACACCCACCAACACCACCAATACACCCACCAACACACCCACCAACACACCCACCAACACACCCACCAACACACCCACCAACACACCCTCCAACACCACCAACTCACCCACCAACACACCCACCAACACACCCACCAACACACCCACCAACACCACCAACACCACCAACACACCCACCAACACACCCACCAACACACCCACCAACATACCCACCAACACACCCACCAACACACCCACCAACACCACCAACACACCCACCAACACCACCAACACACCCACCAACACTCCCACCAACACACCCACCAACACACCCACCAACACCACCAACACACCCACCAACACACCCTCCAACACACCCACTAACACCACCAACACACCCACCAACAAACCCACCAACACACCCACCAACACCACCAACACACCCATCAACACACCCACCAACACACCCACCAACACACCCTCCAACACCACCAACACACCCACCAACACCACCAACACCACCAACACACCCACCAACACACCCACCAACACACCCACCAACATACCCACCAACACACCCACCAACACACCCACCAACACCACCAACACACCCACCAACACCACCAACACACCCACCAACACTCCCACCAACACACCCACCAACACACCCACCAACACCACCAACACACCCACCAACACACCCTCCAACACACCCACTAACACCACCAACACACCCACCAACAAACCCACCAACACACCCACCAACACCACCAACACACCCATCAACACACCCACCAACACACCCACCAACACACCCTCCAACACCACCAACTCACCCACCAACACACCCACCAACACATCCACCAACACACCCACCAACACCACCAACACCACCAACACACCCACCAACACACCCACCAACACACCCTCCAACACCACCAACACACCCACCAACACACTCACCAACACCACCAACACACCCTCCAACACACCCATCAACACACCCACCAACACCACCAACACCACCAACACACCCTCCAACACACCCACCAACACACCCACCAACACACCCACCAACACACCCTCCAACACACCCTCCAACACACTCACCAACACACCCTACAACACACCCACCAACACACCCTCCAACACACCCACCAACACACCCTCCAACACACCCTCCAACACACCCACGAACACACCCACCAACACACCCACCAACACACCCACCAACACACCCACCAACATACCCTCCAACACACCCACCAACACACCCACCAACACACCCTCCAACACACCCACTAACACACCCACCAACACACCCACCAACACACCCTCCAACACACCCACCAACACACCCACCAACACACCCTCCAACACACCCACCAACACACCCACCAACACACCCACCAACACACCCACCAACACACCCTCCAACACACCCACCAACACACCCACCAACACACCCACCAACACACCCACCAACACACCCACCAACACACCCACCAACACACCCTCCAACACACCCACTAACACACCCACCAACACACCCACCAACACACCCACCAACACACCCACCAACACACCCACCAACACACCCACCAACACACCCACCAACACACCCACCAACACACCCACCAACACACCCTCCAACACACCCACCAACACACCCACCAACACACCCACCAACACCACCAACACACCCACCAACACACCCACCAACACACCCACCAACACACCCACCAACACCACCAACACACCCACCAACACACCCACCAACACACCCACCAACACACCCACCAACACACCCACCAACACACCCACCAACACACCCACCAACACACCCACCAACACCACCAACACACCCACCAACACACCCACCAACACACCCACCAACACACCCACCAACACCACCAACACACCCACCAACACACCCACCAACACACCCACCAACACACCCTCCAACACACCCACCAACACACCCACCAACTCACCCACCAACACCACCAACACACCCACCAACACACCCACCAACACACCCACCAACACACCCACCAACACACCCACCAACACACCCACCAACACACCCTCCAACACACCCACCAACACACCCACCAACACACCCACCAACACACCCACCAACACACCCACCAACACACCCACCAACACCACCAACACACCCACCAACACACCCACCAACACACCCACCAACACACCCACCAACACCACCAACACACCCACCAACACACCCACCAACACACCCACCAACACACCCTCCAACACACCCACCAACACACCCACCAACACACCCACCAACACCACCAACACACCCACCAACACACCCACCAACACACCCACCAACACACCCACCAACACACCCACCAACACACCCACCAACACACCCTCCAACACACCCACCAACACACCCACCAACACACCCACCAACACACCCACCAACACACCCACCAACACACCCACCAACACCACCAACACACCCACCAACACACCCACCAACACACCCACCAACACCACCAACACACCCACCAACACACCCACCAACACACCCTCCAACACACCCACCAACACACCCACCAACACACCCACCAACACACCCACCAACACACCCACCAACACACCCACCAACACCACCAACACACCCACCAACACACCCACCAACACACCCACCAACACACCCACCAACACACCCACCAACATACCCACCAACACACCCACCAACACACCCACCAACACACCCACCAACACTACCAACACACCCACCAACACACCCACCAACACACCCACCAACACACCCACCAACATACCCACCAACACACCCACCAACACACCCACCAACACACCCACCAACACCACCAACACACCCACCAACACACCCACCAACACACCCACCAACACACCCACCAACACCACCAACACACCCACCAACACCACCAACACACCCACCAACACACCCACCAACACCACCAACACACCCACCAACACACCCACCAACACACCCACCAACACACCCACCAACACACCCACCAACACACCCACCAACACACCCACCAACACCACCAACACACCCACCAACACACCCACCAACACCACCAACACACCCACCAACACACCCACCAACACACCCACCAACACCACCAACACACCCACCAACACACCCACCAACACACCCACCAACACACCCACCAACACCACCAACACACCCACCAACACCACCAACACACCCACCAACACACCCACCAACACCACCAACACACCCACCAACACACCCACCAACACACCCACCAACACACCCACCAACACACCCACCAACACCACCATCACACATAACAACACACCCACCAACACACCCACCAACACCACCAACACACCCACCAACACACCCACCAACACACCCACCAACACACCCACCAACACACCCACCAACACCACCAACACACCCACCAACACCACCAACACACCCACCAACACACCCACCAACACCACCAACACACCCACCAACACACCCACCAACACACCCACCAACACACCCACCAACACACCCACCAACACCACCAACACACCCTCCAACACACCCACCAACACACCCACCAACACCACCAACACACCCACCAACACACCCACCAACACACCCACCAACACACCCACCAACACACCCACCAACACCACCATCACACATAACAACACAGATATACAATTTAAAGCAAAGCATCTAAGGAAGACATGTTTAATACCTTCGCTTGTACGATATAATACAACCTTTACTCCTCAAGGAAGTAGAACAGAAGTGATCAGGTCAACAGTGTAAGAAGTACGTTGATAAAGGAGGCAATAAAGGACAATAAAAATAAAGGACAATAAAAGTAAAGGAAAATAAAAATAAAGGACAATAAAAATAAAGGACAATAAAAGTAAAGGACAATAAAGAAACACTCGGTTTTAAGTGTTTAATTTTCTAAAGAAAACATCACACAGTGTGACGTCGTAACGTTGGCCTTGCAAAGTAGACGTAACGACAGTAGGTATAATAAGTAGACGTTACAAAGTAGTTAAATTCAAAAGAGCCACAAAATTGACTTAGGAAAGTAGACGTTGTAGAACAGACGTTAGAAAGTAGACGTTCGAAAGTAGATGTCACCAAGTTGTCGTTAGAAAGTAGATGAGATGAGAGACCTTCAACTGTCTACCTGTTGACAGTTGAGGCGATGACCGTCAATCCCAAACATCCAACCACATGGCCTGGACAAAGGAGCGATGGTCTCGCTTCATGCAGGTCGTCGTTCAATCCCCGGCAGTGCAAGTGGTTGGGCACCATTCCTTCCTCCCCGCCCCCCCCCCCCGGTCCCATCCCTTATCCTTATCCTGACCCTCTTCCAAGTGCCATATAATCGTAATGGCTTGGCATTTTCCCCCCTGATAGTTCCCTTCCCGTCAACCCGTCTCTTTCTTCGTGTTTATTCGCCCCCCCCCCCCACCCCATCTACCTACTTTCCACTTTTCTTTTCTCTTTTCCCTTCCTGCTCGCTTTGCTTTTCGGTTTCATCTTCCGTCTTCCTTTCCACAACCCCCTCATCTTCCCCTCCCTCTGATTCTCCCACTCTGTCTCCCTCTACCTTTCCTCGTCTTCCGTTCTTCCTCCCTCTCTCCCCCCCCTCCTTCTCTCCCTCTCTCCCTCCCTCCCTCCCTCCCTCCCTCCCTCCCTCCCTCCCTCCCTCCCTCCCTCCCTCCCTCTCTCCCTCCCTCCCTGCCTCCATCCCTACCAAACCCCCCCCCCCCCCTCGCTCTCGCCTCAGGCTCACCTTTGCTGAAAAGTTGGTGTAGGCGCGCGAGGTATACATCATAAATAGTTTAGGTTAATTGTGCCGCGATAACACACATTACATAGTAATTAGCATACATTACAGAGACGCAAGTGAGCCCGCTCCCCGCTAGCTCTTCTCCCCGTGAGAGCCTGGCGTATCCCAGGAACACTGGCGTATCCCAGGAACACTGGCGTATCCCAGGAACACTGGCGTATCCCAAGAACACGGGCGTATCCCAGGAACACTGGCGTATCCCAGGAACACTGGCGTATCCCAGGAACACTGGCGTATCACAGGAACACTGGGGTATCACAGGAACACTGGCGTATCCCAGGAACACTGCGGTATCCCAGGAACACTGGCGTATCTCAGGAACACTGGGGTATCACAGAAACACTGGGGTGTCATAGGAACACTGGGGTATCACAGGAACACTGGGGTATCCCAGGAACACTGGCGTATCCCAGGAACACTGGGGTATTCCAGGAACACTGGCGTATCACAGGAACACTGGGGTATCACAGGAACACTGGTGTATCATAGGAACACTGGGGTATCATAGGAACACTGGGGTATCACTGGAACACTGGAGTATCACAGGAACACTGGGGTATCACAGGAACACTGGGGTATCATAGGAACACTGGGGTATCACAGGAACACTGGGGTATCACAGGAACACTGGGGTATCATAGGAACACTGGGGTATCACAGGAACACTGGCGTATCACAGGAACACTGGGGTATCACAGGAACACTGGGGTATCATTGGAACACTGGGGTATCACAGGAACACTGGGGTATCATAGAAACACCAGCGTATCATAGGAACACTGGGGTATCACAGGAACACTGGCGTATCATAGGAACACTGGCGTATCACAGGAACACTGGGGTATCACAGGAACACTGGGGTATCATAGGAACACTGGGGTATCACTGGAACACTGGCGTATCACAGGAACACTGGGGTATCACAGGAACACTGGTGTATCATAGGAACACTGGGGTATCATAGGAACACTGGAGTATCACAGGAACACTGGGGTATCACAGGAACACTGGGGTATCATAGGAACACTGGGGTATCATAGGAACACTGGGGTATCACAGGAACACTGGGGTATCACAGGAACACTGGGGTATCATAGGAACACTGGGGTATCACAGGAACACTGGCGTATCACAGGAACACTGGGGTATCACAGGAACACTGGGGTATCATTGGAACACTGGGGTATCACAGGAACACTGGGGTATCATAGAAACACCAGCGTATCATAGGAACACTGGGGTATCACAGGAACACTGGCGTATCATAGGAACACTGGCGTATCACAGGAACACTGGGGTATCATAGGAACACTGGCGTATCATAGGAACACTGGGGTATCACAGGAACACTGGCGTATCCCAGGAACACTGGGGTACCACAGGATCACTGGCGTATCCCAGGAACACTGGCGTATCACAGGAACACTGGCGTATCATAGGAACACTGGGGTATCCCAGGAACACTGGCGTATCCCAGGAACACTGGCCTATCACAGGAACACTGGCGTATCCCAGGAACACTGGCCTATCACAGGAACACTGGCGTATCCCAGGAACACTGGTGTATCCCAGGAACACTGGGGTATCACAGGAACACTGGCGTATCACAGGAACACTGGGATATCACAGGAACACTGGCGTATCTCAGGAACACTGGAATATCACAGGAACACTGGCATATCACAGGAACACTGGGGTATCCCAAGAACACTGGGATATCACAGGAACACTGGCGTATCCCAGGAACATTGGGATATCACAGGAACACTGGCGTATCCCAGGAACACTGGCGTATCCCAGGAACACTGGCGTATCACAGGAACACTGGCGTATCCCAGGAACACTGGCGTATCCCAGGAACACTGGGGTATCACAGGAAAGCCTCGCAATACGCCAAGTTCTCCCCTCTGGACGCAAGGGAACTCTACCTCCTCGACCATAACTACCCCCAACAGCTGAAATCCCATTTTCTACTGTCTGGAACTCTGCTTAACCAAAAGTATCAAGGCTCTGCTGGCGGAAGTCGTCGACGATGGTCAAGGATGAAATCAGATGATGAATTGCCAACCATTTGGGAAAATCCAGTTCGAAAAAAAGGCATCCAAGTTGCAGGAGGGGGGGGGGGGGGGGTGAGGGCCTCATTAGGCAGACATTAACATAACAAAGATGTGCTCGCTCTACTAACATGCAATTATTAGCTCCATGCAAGTAGCTAATGCAACTCTGATGTTGCCCTTGCTGGAAAAATTGAAACTCCTTATTTGCATGGCCATGTTTCTTTCATAGCTTAGGGAAAAATGTCACGATATGAGAAAAGTGAATGGACCGCCTGTGGGAGTGGGTGGGGGGGGGGGCTGCTCATTATTATTAAGCATATTTCTCCCTCTTAAGTATGTGGCGTTGTCGAGTCTTCGGCCCTTCCTCGGCCTTGTCTGGGCTGGTGGCTGCCGCCGGGGAGGCTCAACACTGCCCCTCACAGCTCTCCTTGTAGCGGGTAAGCGAGTATACTCGCTGGCTGGCTGGCAGTTTCGGCCGTTTCAGCTTGTAATTTCGGCCTTTTCTGGTCTGTTTCGAGATACTCTGATGAATTTTGTTTTTTGCCGCCGCGTTTCGTACGTTTCTACTCGTGTTTAGGCCTTCTAAGCTTGTATTTTCGTTCTTCTGCTCTTTTCTTTCTTTTCATTTTTTCTCTTACCAATGCCTTTCTGTTCTGTTACTGTCTTTGTTTTTTCTATTTTCCTCTATTTATATTTTCTTCTCTTATATCTGCATAACATTTATATTTCATAACTTGCTCTTTTTTCATTTTCATTTATTTATCATTATTTACACTTCAACCCCCCCCCCCCCTCATTCTCTTTTTATATTTCCGTATATTAGTTTTCTTTTTTCTTCATGCTGTCATCTTTTTTCCTCTTTCTTATCACAATTTACAGCTTCCTCGTCACCCATATCGAATTAAATCTGATTTGCTTCTTGAAAACCTGTAGATAATTTTGTTTACCTGGATTCAATTTTTCGAAATTCCGAACATATTGTTGGTTGTTGGCTTTCATCTAAGCCCTTCCACACCCAGCACAGCCCACTCCACTCCAGCCCACTCCACTCCACCCCACTCCACTCCACCCCACTCCAGTTCAGCCCACTCCAGTCCACCCCACTCCACTCCAACCCACTCCACTCCACCCCACTCCACTCCACCCCACTTCAGTCCAGCCCACTCCAGTCCAGCCCACTCCAGTCCAGCCCACTCCAGTTCAGCCCACTCCAGTCCAGCCCACTCCAGTCCAGTCCACTCCACTCCAGCCTATTCCACCCCATCCTGACCAATCTTTTATTGAATAATAATGATACAGTAATTCCCTGTAGCTGTTGTTATTGTGGCGATAGTGGTGGTGGCAGCGGTGGCGAGAGTATTTGGTGGTGGTGACAGGGGGGGTGGTAGTGTGTGGTGGTGGTGGCAGCGGTGGTGGTGGTGTTTGGTGGTGATGGCAGGGGTGGTGGTAGTGTGTGGTGGTGGTGGCAGCGGTGGTGGTAGTGTTTGGTGGTGGTGGCAGGGGGGTGGTAGTGTTTAGTGATGGTGGCAGCGGTGGTGGTAGTGTTTAGTGGTGGTGGCAGCGGTGGTGGTAGTGTTTGGTGGTGGTGGCAGGGGTGGTGGTAGTGTTAGGTGGTGGTGGCAGGGGTGGTGGTAGTGTGTGGTGGTGGTGGCAGCGGTGGTGGTAGTGTGTGGTGGTGGTGGCAGGGGTGGTGGTTGTGTTTAGTGATAGTGGCAGCGGTGGTGGTAGTGTTTAGTGTTTTTTTTTTTTATTATTATTATTTTCTACCACAGACGTGGCCACACATTTACAATGCTAACCAGCATATATACATTTTCTTCTGTCCTCCATGGACAGGGTTTGAGAAATGTTAAACATAGAGTTCAAGGGTTTATTGAACACTCAACCACAGAAGGTGATTCGGTGCTAAGCTAACCTACATACGTAAATACATAGATACACAGATTTACGTATGCCCTACATAAAGTGTTTGATGTGTCTTTTACATAGTGTCATTAATGTACATTCACAAAAGTGAAATGTAATTCTGATCAGCTTCCATATATACTTTATAACCATACATATACATACATATATACACACACATGCATTCACATAAATCTGTCTCATTTACTCTGACAGGGTGAGATAGCTGATAAAGAAACTAGTGTGCAATTAAGCACTTAATCACTGAAGGTGATGAAGGTGCTTTTACAAGCTCAGGTTATATAGTTACATCATATATATTCATTGAATAAATGATATATTACATGGTCAATTTTGGATACAAGTCCAATATATCATCAAGTGTTCCAGTACTCATATAGTAATTACAGAGTTCAGCATACCTTAGCCCAGGAGGGCGAAAGTCAGTCAGTATGGGACATTCTACAATATAATGTTCAAGAGAGTGCATGTTTTCTCTTTCACAAAGTTGACACATTGTGTACTCGACATTTGGGTTTTGAGAAAGCTGCCAGATACGTCTATATCCCAGGCGTATTCTGGCCACTATGACATCACATTGCCGGGTTCTTGTTTTATTAGTCCCATATGTGAATGCCTCCTCACGATATCTATCATAATATTTAATGCTACAACTTTCAGGTCTTTGTGAATTTGTTAGGTCGGTGAGATTTTCATTAGATATTTGTTTAAGTATTCTCTTTGTCACTGCTAATGAAACACCCATATCAATTTCTACCACTGGTTTTCTGCAGGCTGTCTTAACAAGCATATCAACAGTGTCATGCCTTGAGATGCCAACATGTGATGGTATCCATAGGAATTTAATCTCAAATCTGTTTTCTTTAGCAGCTAAAACATTCATTCGAATATCACTGACTATTTTCTGGGTGTCACTACTATGTGCATTCAGTGGTACATCCGGTACATCGTCCACCTTCTTCTACAGAGCCGTCGGTATAGCACTGATAAACATCGTTACCCATACTCTGAGTACTTTCAGTGATGCTTTTCAGTGTTAACTGTTTTAATAATGTAGTTTGCACACTATCTTTCTTGGGCGCATTTACAAAATCAACTGATAGATCCCAGTTATCCCATGGAGTAATTGGCTGATTAATCATTAGTTGAGTTGGGTACATATTTAGTGGTGGTGGCAGCGGTGGTGGTAGTGTTTGGTGGTGGTGGCAGGGGTGGTGGTTGTGTTTAGTGATGGTGGCAGCGGTGGTGGTAGTGTTTAGTGGTGGTGGCAGCGGTGGTGGTAGTGTTTGTGGTGGTGGAGCTGGTTTACAGAGGAAGGGGCTCCCCATATCGTAAGGTGATCACCCTCCGACTACTCTCTCCCTGTTATTCATGCTACAAATGGCGTGTCGGTAGCAGTTTCAAGATGCAAATTGACATCGACAATGGCAGCGAAGCGGTGAAATAGTCGCTGGACGAGTAAAGTGTGTGTGTGTTTACTGAATCCGCGGGCGCTTGTCTCTCGCTCCTGTAAGCGTGTCTTGTGGACTTGTGCGCCCTGTAAATATAAGGGGACGACCTCTTCTGGTATTCAAAAACGAACTTGATTAACACCCGGCCCGGTGGGACTAAGCTTGACTTGTGATAACTTAACCCACCAGGCTTGGAGTTACCCGCAGGCCCACATATCCACTACAACCTAGTTGGTCTATCATTTCTTGCAGGATCTTGTCTAATTGTTTCTTGAACGCGTCCTCCTTTGTCCTAGCAATATTTCTGATAAATATGGGTGTAAAAATACATATGAATACTGAATTAATACAGTGTTCCCTGATTGTTCCCATGGCACCTCTGCTCTTCGCTGCCTCATTGCTGTGTTTCCTACAATATCGTTCATTCTAGTATGTTGCTATTTTACTGTGCACCTTAGGGACCTGAACTACCAGTGTCTTCTATGTATATATTATGCTGTAACTCTCTCTCTCTCGTCTACTTTCTAGAGAGTACATTTTGAGAGCTTTGAGAGCTCCTAATAATTTAGGTGTTTCATCTTGTCTCTGAGTGCTGCATGTTCTCTATATTCCCTCTATTCACATATCTCACATGCTTTCAAAGGGTGAATGAGTACCGAACAGTACTCAAGGCGAGACAGCACAGGTGGTTTGAACAAAATGAAGGGAAGGTAAGGGACTATCAGGGGAAAGCGCCAAGCCATTACGACTATATAGCACTTGGAAGGGATCAGGATAAGGATTTAGGATGGGACTGGGGGGGAGGGGGGAAGGAATAGCGCCCAACCACTTCGACGGTCAGGGATTGAACGCCGACCTGCATGAAGCGAGATTGTCGCTGTACCGTCCAGTCTAAGTAGTTCGACTTGAGGGGCATTGTGGGGTAATTACCCTGGATAGAATCCGTCTTGTATACAAATATTCATGTAGATATGGAATGAAAACAACTGTTAATCAGCGAAGTTGCAGAATCTGTGATGAGAGTGACGGACACCACCTTGACCACAATCTACGTGAATGTGAACACCTGAGAGGCATTAGATGTATGCGTAGAATAATAAACCCCCACATTGTTTGAGTTAGGAAAACACTATTTGTCAAATATTGATACTGTTCTTAAAAGATTTCCCCATTTTGCACTTGCAAGATAACGTAAGCTTTTAAGGGTTGACAGATGTTAATCTTCTTAATTGAGGAGCTGTTCATTTGAGACAGTTAAGCAAGTCCCAGCTGTGTCTGGGTACAAGTGACAGGATGAACAACTCAGCTGGTTTTCTTCCTATTGGGGAGTGTTGTACATGCTGCTATGGCGGTATGTCCACTCACAAGATGAGTGGCGCTGCCCAATAAACTCGCCCTTCAGGGCAAAATTTAAATTTTAAATTTAAATTTACCCTGGATATAAAGGTTCTCATAATCCACTCCGTCATTTTCACGGATAATGCTATAATTGCTTTCTCATGCTCACTAAGGTCATGTGACTTCATTATTCTTAGAGGGTTTACAGTGTTTTCCTTCTGTGTGTCTTGTACCTCAGCTGTATGGCATCTATGGCATCTATGGCATCTATGTTCTCCATTGTTATCTTACCTAAGAATCTGGAATTTGTCGTTTTCTGTTGCCCAGATCAAA